>NC_012875.2:20181976-20229730 GCF_000003195.3 Sorghum bicolor | reverse complement strand
GAGCATATGGTATGTTCCAAGCAAATCGGGTACCTATCTTCCATCAAGATTAGCACTATCTCTAAACAGACCGAACCGAGCCTCCACTTGAGCCTCTTCACCTAGGAGTACCAACAGGTGCTTCCAAAATGGTTTCTGAGACTTTGGTGCATTAGGCGCAAACGGTGCACATATCTTGCACCAAAACTAATACTATCTCTAAGCACACCAAAGTGAGATTCCATATGACACACGTCATCAAGGAGTTCTATCGGGTGTGTCCAAATTAATTTCTAAGCATATGGTATGTTCCATGCAGACCGTGCATCTATCTTGCACCAAAACTAACACTGTCTCCAAGCATACCAAATCAAGATTTTCTATGACACACGTCATCTAGGAGTTCCATCATGTGTGTCCAGATTGATTTCTAAGCATATGGTATGTTCCTTGTAAATTGTGCACCTATCTTGCATCAAGATTAGCACTATCTCCAAACATATCAAACCGAGCTTCCACTTGAGCCTCTTCACCGAAGTACCAACAGGTGCTTCCAAAATGGTTTCTTAGACTATGGTGCATTAGGCGCAAACCATGCACAAATCTTGCACCGAAACTAACAATATTTCTAAACAGACCAAAGTGAGATTCCATATGACACACGTCATCAAGGAGTTCCATCGGGTGCATCCAAATTGATTTACAAGCATATGGTATGTTCCATGCAAACCGTGCACCTATCTTGCATCAAGATTAGCACTATCTCCAAACAGACCGAACCGAGCATCCACTTGAGCCCCTTCACCTAGGAGTACCAACAAGTGTGTCCAAAATGGTGTCTTAGACTATGGTGCATTAGGCGCAAAGTGTGCACCTATCTTGCACTAAAACTTACAATATCTACAAACTGACCGAAGCAATATTCCATATGACACATGTCATCTAGGAGTTCCATTGGGTGCGTCCAAATTGCTTTCTAAGCATATGGTATGTTCCTTGCAAATCATGCACCTATCTTGCATCAAGATTAGCACTATCTCCAAATAGATCAAACCGAGCTTCCACTTGAGCCTCTTCACCGAAGTACCAACAGCTGCTTCCAAAATGGTTTCTTAGACTATGGTACATTACGCGCAAACCATGCACAAATCTTGCACCAAAACTGACAATATTTCTAAACAGACCAAAGTGAGATTACATATAACACACGTCATCAAGGAGTTCCATCGGGTGCATCCAAATTGATTTCCAAGCATATGGTATGTTCCATGCAAACCGTGCACCTATCTTGCATCAAGATTAGCACTATATCCAAACAGACCGAACCGAGAGTCCACTTGAGCCTCTTCATCTAGGAGTACAAATAGGTGTGTCAAAAATGTTTTCTTAGACTACGTTGCATTAGGCACAAACTATGCACCTATCTTGCACCGAAACTAATATTGTCTACAAACAGACCGAAGCGAGGTTCCATATGACACACGTCATCTAGGAGTTCAATTGGGTGCATTCAATTTGATTTCTTAACATATGGTACATTGCATTCAAACTGTGCAACTATCTTGCATCAAGATTAGCACTATATCCGAACAGAGCAAATCGAGCCTCCACATGAGCCTCTTCAACTACGAGTACCATCAGGTGCGTCTAAAATGGTTTCTTAGCCTATGGTGCATTAGGCGTAAATCGTGCACATATGTTCTACCAAAAACTAACACTGTCTCTAAACAAACCGAAGCAAGATTCCATATGACACAAATCATCAAGGAGTTATATCAGGTGCGTCCTAATTGGTTTTTAAGCATATCGTATGTTCCAAGCAAACTGTGCATCTATCTTGCATCAAGATTAGCACTATCTCCAAACAAACCAAATTGAGCTTTCACTTGAGCCACTTGACCTAGGAGTACCATCGGGTGCGTCCGAAATAGTTTCTTATCCTATGGTAGGTGCAATCTGTGCACCTATCTTGCACCAAAAATAACACTATCTCTAAACGGACCGAAGTGAGATTCCATATGACACATGTCATCTAGGAGTTCCATCTGGTGCGTCCAAATTGATTTCTGAGCATATGGTATGTTCCATGCAAATCGTGCACCTATCTTCCATCAACATTAGCACTATCTGTAAACAGACCAAACCGAGCCTCCAGTTGAGCCTCTTCACCTAGGAGTACCGATAGGTGCTTCTAAAATGGTTTCTTAGACTTTGGTGCATTAGGCGCAAACCGTGCACATATCTTGCACCGAAACTAATACTATCTCTAAGCACACCAAAGCGAGATTCCATATGACACACGTCATCAAGGAGTTCTATCGGGTGTGTCCAAATTAATTTCTAAGCATATGGTACGTTCCATGCGTACCGTGCATCTATCTTGCATCAAGATTAGCACTATCTCCAAATAGACCAAACCGAGCTTTCACTTGAGCCTTTTACCTAGGAGTACCATCAGGTGCGTCCAAAATGGTTTCTTAGCCTATGCTGCATTATGTGCAAACTTTGCTCCTATCTTGCACCGAAACTAACACTATCTCCAAGCAGACCAAAGCAAGATTTTGTATGACACACGTCATCTAGGAGTTCCATCATGTGCGTCCAGATTGATTTCCATGCATTTGGTATGTTCCATGCAAACCGTGCACCTATCTTGAATCAAGATTAGCACTATCTCCAAACAGACTAAACCGAGCATCCACTTGAGCCAACAAGTGCGTCCAAAATGGTTTCTTAGGCTTTGGTGCATTAGGTGCAAACTGTGCACCTATCTTGCACCGAACTAACAATGTCTTCAAATGGATCGAAGCGAGATTCCATATGACACACGTCGTCAAGGAGTTCCATCGGGTGCGTCCAAATTGATTTCCAAGCATATGGTATGTTCCATGCAAACCATTCACCTACCTTGCATAAGGATTAGCACTATCTCCAAGCTAACCGAACCAAGCTTCCACTTGATCCTCTTCACCCAAGAGTACCAAATAGTGCATCCAAAATGATTTCTTAGACTATGGTGCATTAGGCGCAAACTGTGCACCTATCTTGCACTAAAACTTACAATGTCTACAAACGGACCGAAGCAAGATTCCATATGACACACGTCATCTAGGAGTTCCATTTGGAGTCTCCAAATTGATTTCTAAACATATGGTATGTTCCTTGCAACTCATGCACCTATCTTGCATCAAGATTAGCACTATCTCCAAACAATCAAACCAAGCTTCCACTTGAGCCTCTTCACAGAAGTACCAACAGGTGCTTCCAAAATGGTTTCTTAGACTATGGTGCATTAGGCGCAAACCATGCACATATCTTGCACTGAAACTAACAATATTTCTAAACAGACCAAAGTGAGATTCCATATGACACACATCATCAAGGAGTTCCATCGGGTGCATCCAAATTAATTTCCAAGCATATGGTATATTCCATGCAAACCGTGCACCTATCTTGCATCAAGATTAGCACTATCTCCAAACAGACCGAACCGAGCATCCACTTGAGCCCCTTCACCTAGGAGTACCAACAAGTGCGTCCATAATGGTTTCTTAGACTATGGTACATTACGTGCAAACTGTGCACCTATCTTGCACCGAAACTAACAATGTCTCCAAATGGACCGAAGCGAGATTCCATATGACACGCGTTGTCACGAAGTTCCATCGGGTGCAACGAAATTGATTTCCAAGCATATGGTATGTTCCATGCAAACCATGCACCTACCTTGCATAAGGATTAGCACTATCGCCAAACTGACCGAACCAAGCTTCCACTTGAGCCTCTTCACCCAAGAGTACCAAATAGTGCAACCAAAATGGTTTCTTAGACTATGGTGCATTAGGCACAAACTTTGCACCTATCTTGCACAAAAACATACAATGTCTACAAACGGACCGAAGCAAGATTCCATATGCACACGTCATCTTGGAGTTCCATTGGGTGCGCCCAAGTTGATTTCTAAGCATATGGTATAATCCTTGCAAATCATGCACCTATCTTGCATCAAGATTAGCACTATCTCCAAACAGATCAAACCGAGCTTCCACTTGAGCCTCTTCATCGAAGTAGCAACAGGTGCTTCCAAAATGGTTTCTTAGACTATGGTGCATTAGGCGCAAAGCATGCAAATATCTTGTACCAAAACTAACACCATTTCTAAACAGACCAAAGTGAGATTCCAAATGACACATGTCATCAAGGAGTTCCATCGGGTGCGTCCAAATTGATTTCCAAGCATATGGTATGTTCCATGCAAACCGTGCACCTATCTTGCATCAAGATTAGCACTATCTCCAAACGAACCGAACCGAGCATCCACTTGAGCCCCTTCACCTAGGAGTACCAACAACTGCGTCCAAAATGGTTTCTTAGACTATGGTGCATTAGGTGCAAACTGTGCACCTATCTTGCACCGAAACTAACAATGTCTCCAAATGGACCAAAGCGAGATTCCATATGACACACGTCGTCATGGAGTTCCATCGGGTGCATCCAAATTCATTTCCAAGCATATGGTATGTTCCACGCAAACCATGCACCTACCTTGCATAAGGATTAGCACTATCTCCAATCTAGCTGAACTAAGCTTCCACTTGAGCCTCTTCACCCAAGAGTACCAAATAGTGCATCCAAAATGGTTTCTTAGACTATGGTGCGTTAGGCACAAACTGTGCACCTATCTTGCAATAAAACTTACAATGTCTACAAACGGACCGAAGCAAGACTCCATATGACACACGTCATCTAGGTGTTCCATTGGGTGCATTCAAATTGATTTCTAAGCATATGGTATGTTCCTTAAAAATCATGCACCTATCTTGCATCAAGATTAGCACTATCTCCAAACTTATCAAACTGAGCTTCCACTTGAGCCTCTTCACCGAAGTACCAACAGGTGCTTCCAAAATGGTTTCTTAGACTATGGTGCATTAGGCGCAAACCATGCACATATCTTGCACCGAAACTAACACTATTTCTAAATAGACCAAAGTGAGATTCCATATGACACACGTCATCAAGAAGTTCCAATGGGTGCATCCAAATTGATTTCCAAGCATATGGTATGTTCCATGCAAACCGTGCACCTATCTTGCATCAAGATTAGCATTATCTCCAAACAGACCGAACCAAGCTTCCACTTGAGCCTCTTCATCTAGGAGTACAAACAGGTGTGTCAAAAATGGTTTCTTAGACTATGGTGCATTATGCACAAACTATACACCTATCTTGCACCGAAACTAACATTGTCTCCAAACAGACCGAAGCGAGATTCCATTCGACACACGTCATCTTGGAGTTCCATTGGGTGCGTCCAAATTGATTTCTTAACATGTGGTACGTTGCATGCAAACTGTGCAACTATCTTGCATCAAGATTAGCACTATATCTGGACAGACCAAATCGGGCATCCACTTGAGCCTCTTCAACTACGAGTACCATCGGGTGCGTCTAAAATTGTTTCTTAGCCTATAGTGCATTAGGCGTAAACCGTGCACATATCTTCTACCAAAACTAACACTGTCTCTAAACGAATCGAAGCAAGATTCCATATGACACAAATCATCAAGGAGTTTTATCAGGTGCGTCCTAATTGGTTTCTAAGCATATGGTATGTTCCATGCAAACCATGCACCAACCTTGCATAAGGATTAGCACTATCTCCAAACTGACTGAATCAAGCTTCCACTTGAGCCTCTTCATCCAAGAGTACCAAATAGTGCATCTAAAATGGTTTCTTAGACTATGGTGCATTAGGCGCAAACTGTGCACCTATCTTGCACTAAAACTTACAATGTCTACAAACGAACCGAAGCAAGATTCCATATGACACACGTCATCTAGGAGTTCCATTGGGTGCGTCCAAATTGATTTCTAAGCGTATGCTATGTTCCTTGCAAATCATGCACCTATCTTGCATCAAGATTTGCACTATCTCCAAACATATCAAACCGAGCTTCCACTTGAGCCTAATCACCGAAGTACCAACATGTGCTTCCAAAATGGTTTCTTAGACTATGGTGCATTAGGCGCAAACCATGCACATGTCTTACACCGAAACTAACAATATTTCTAAAGAGACCAAAGTGAAATTCCATATGACACACGTCATCAAGGAGTTCCATCGGGTGGATCCAAATTGATTTCCAAGCAAATGGTATGTTCCATGCAAACCGTGCACCTACCTTGCATAAGGATTAGCATTATCTCCAAACTGAACGAACCAAGCTCCCACTTGAGCCTCTTCACCCAAGAGTACCAAATAGTGCGTCCAAAATAGTTTCTTAGACTATAGTGCATTAGGCGCAAACTGTGCACCTATCTTGCACTAAAACTTACAATGTCTACAAACGGACCGAAGCAAGATTCCGTATGACACACGTCATCTTGGTGGGTGTGTCCAAATTGATTTCTACACATATGGTATGTTCCTTACAAATCATGCACCTATCTTGCATCAAGATTAGCACTATCTCCAAACAGATCAAACCGAGCTTCCACTTGAGTCTCTTCACTGAAGTACCAACAGGTGCTTACAAAATGGTTTCTTAGACTATGGTGCATTAGGTGCAAACCATGCACATATGATGCACTGAAACTAACACTATTTCTAAACAGACCAAGTGAGATTCCAAATGACACACGTCATCAAGGAGTTCCATCGGGTGCATCCAAATTGATTTCCAAGCATATGGTATGTTCCATGCAAACCGTGCACCTATCTTGCATCAAGATTAGCACTATCTCCAAACGGACCGAACCGAGCATCCACTTGAGCCCCTTCACCTAGGAGTACCAACAACTGCGTCCAAAATGGTTTCTTAGACTATGGTGCATTAGGTGCAAACTGTGCACCTATCTTGCACCGAAACTAACAATGTCTCCAAATGGACCAAAGCGAGATTCCATATGACACACGTCGTCATGGTGTTCCATCGGGTGCATCCAAATTCATTTCCAAGCATATGGTATGTTCCACGCAAACCATGCACCTACCTTGCATAAGGATTAGCACTATCTCCAATCTAATTGAACTAAGCTTCCACTTGAGCCTCTTCACCCAAGAGTACCAAATAGTGCATCTAAAATGGTTTCTTAGACTATGGTGCATTAGGCACAAACTGTGCACCTATCTTGCAATAAAACTTACAATGTCTACAAACGGACCGAAGCAAGACTCCATATGACACACGTCATCTAGGTGTTCCATTGGGTGCGTTCAAATTGATTTCTAAGCATATGGTATGTTCCTTAAAAATCATGCACCTATCTTGCATCAAGATTAGCACTATCTCCAAACTTATCAAACCGAGCTTCCACTTGAGCCTCTTCACCGAAGTACCAACAGGTGCTTCCAAAATGGTTTCTTAGACTGTGGTGCATTAGGCGCAAACCATGCACATATCTTGCACCGAAACTAACACTATTTCTAAATAGACCAAAGTGAGATTCCATATGACACACGTCATCAAGAAGTTCCAATGGGTGCATCCAAATTGATTTCCAAGCATATGGTATGTTCCATGCAAACCGTGCACCTATCTTGCATCAAGATTAGCATTATCTCCAAACAGACCGAACCAAGCTTCCACTTGAGCCTCTTCATCTAGGAGTACAAACAGGTGTGTCAAAAATGGTTTCTTAGACTATGGTGCATTATGCACAAACTATACACCTATCTTACACCGAAACTAACATTGTCTCCAAACAGACCGAAGCGAGATTCCATTCGACACACGTCATCTTGGAGTTCCATTGAGTGCGTCCAAATTGATTTCTTAACATGTGGTACGTTGCATGCAAACTGTGCAACTATATTGCATCAAGATTAGCACTATATCCGGACAGACCAAATCGGGCCTCCACTTGAGCCTCTTCAACTACGAGTACCATCGGGTGCGTCTAAAATTGTTTCTTAGCCTATAGTGCATTAGGCGTAAACCGTGCACATATCTTCTACCAAAACTAACACTGTCTCTAAACGAACCGACGCAAGATTCCATATGACACAAATCATCAAGGAGTTTTATCAGGTGCGTCCTAATTGGTTTCTAAGCATATGGTATGTTCCATGCAAACCATGCACCTACCTTGCATAAGGATTAGCACTATCTCCAAACTGACTGAATCAAGCTTCAGGCACCTACCTTGCATAAGGATTAGCACTATCTCCAAACTGACTGAATCAAGCTTCCTCTTGAGCCTCTTCATCCAAGAGTACCAAATAGTGCATCTAAAATGGTTTCTTAGACTATGGTGCATTAGGCGCAAACTGTGCACCTATCTTGCACTAAAACTTACAATGTCTACAAACGAACCGAAGCAAGATTCCATATGACACACGTCATCTAGGAGTTCCATTGGGTGCGTCCAAATTGATTTCTAAGCGTATGCTATGTTCCTTGCAAATCATGCACCTATCTTGCATCAAGATTAGCACTATCTCCAAACATATCAAACCGAGCTTCCACTTGAGCCTAATCACCGAAGTACCAACAGGTGCTTCCAAAATGGTTTCTTAGACTATGGTGCATTAGGCGCAAACCATGCACATGTCTTACACCGAAACTAACAATATTTCTAAAGAGGCCAAAGTGAGATTCCATATGACACACGTCATCAAGGAGTTCCATCGGGTGGATCCAAATTGATTTCCAAGCAAATGGTATGTTCCATGCAAACCGTGCACCTACCTTGCATAAGGATTAGCATTATCTCCAAACTGACCGAACCATGCTCCCACTTGAGCCTCTTCACCCAAGAGTACCAAATAGTGCGTCCAAAATGGTTTCTTAGACTATAGTGCATTAGGCGCAAACTGTGCACCTATCTTGCACTAAAACTTACAATGTCTACAAACGGACCGAAGCAAGATTCCATATGACACACGTCATCTTGGTGGGTGTGTCCAAAATGATTTCTACACATATGGTATGTTCCTTGCAAATCATGCACCTATCTTGCATCAAGATTAGCACTATCTCCAAACAGATCAAACCGAGCTTCCACTTGAGTATCTTCACTGAAGTACCAACAGGTGCTTCCAAAATGGTTTCTTAGACTATGGTGCATTAGGTGCAAACCATGCACATATGATGCACCGAAACTAACACTATTTCTAAACAGACCAAGTGAGATTCCATATGACACACGTCATCAAGTAGTTCCATCGGGTGCTCTTTGTCTTTACACCTCGTAGTGTGAAGACCCGATGATCAATCTTTATCTATTTTTTAACATTCTTATATCTTTCTTTCCAATATATGTTGACCTTCAATCCTTTGACCACATGTCTTAAAGCTCGATAAGAATCATGGAGATCAATCCTTGTCTTTATTAAATCCTTAATCCTTTCATCAATCTATCGTTAACATCCTTGTCAACTTTTGGTAGTCTTTAGTTCTTTCATCACATCTCTCGTAAATCTTGAATCAAGGAAATGGTGAGCACCATAGGATCATTTTTGTCATTTCTCTATCGACCCTTGTTAATTTTTTTTCCTTTTATCATTTCTTATAACAAAAAAAAATTCTCACACTCAACTTTGATGATCTATTTCATCTTTCTCCCAAGTCTTTCCGAATCTCGGGACGAGATTCATGTTAAGTGGGGTAGATCTATAACACCCTAAAATTCTTATTTCGGGTTGTTATTAGAAAATACTAAATAAAATGAATGGTTTCAATATATGGATAAAATTTGTCAACAATAGTTTAGATTTCTATATGTTTTTATCAAAGAAAAGTGGTGCTTGTCAAATGTTTTTGAATTAATTAGACAGACTTTTGTTGATGTGATGCTTGTCTCTTGCTTGAGTTTATTATTTTTGTGTGTGCTAAGATTTTAAAAAACACGTTTAGATGTCGTTTGATCCTCCCCGAGAATTTTCTCGACTTTTTTCGTGACTTTTCCCATTTTCCTATGGCAAAATATAATTTTTTGACACTCTAAAATATTTTTTTATAGACACCAAAAACTTTATTTCGATTGATCCACTCTCAATATATCTCTAAAAGTTTTCCTTTAATTTTTTAGAATTTTGGAAATATTTTTCAGGGTTTAAAATGATTTCAGCTTTTTCTGGAATTATTTTGGAACTGAAAATGATTTATTTAAAATCCCGAAATTAATAATTTCGAAACTTTTCCAAACCCTATACCTATATATATGCCGCCGTTCTCCTTCTCGCGCTGATTCCAGAAGTACAAACCCTATCTCGAGCTGCCACTCCGTTTGCTCTAGATCTAATGCCGAAGTTCCACCGGTGAACTTTTCCGGCGAACACTCCGGCGAGCTTTTTCGATCAGTTCGTCGCGTTCCAGTGAATCCTACCACCACTACGAGGTAGCCCTCTTCATTCCCTACATCGTGGTATATTCGCTTTCTCCGATCTGTGGCCGTTTAACAGTTTTCTCTTTGTTTTCCTTTCTCCGGTGAACTTTCCGATGAACGGCTCCATGGATGGTCGTTCTTTTCTCTGCTACCGGTCATCCTCATCCCTCCTTCCTTCAGGCTGTGACACCAAGGCGACACGTCCCGCGTCCAATGCCACGCCGCAGCCCTGCCCCCATCCTTCGCGCGCACGGTGGATGGGCGCCGGCCGCCACTGCCAGTTGCGGGTAGGAGCTGCTGCCCCGAGCAGCCCTGTCCCACTCGCGAGCTTGCCCCTACGCCGCCGTGGCTTGGCACGCCGCGCTGCCTGGCCGTCCAGCCGAGGCCCGGCCAAGCCCCTCCTTCCCCACGAAGTACACCAGCAGCAGGATCTTCTCTGTGCACATTCGTGAGATGATGAAGATGGACCAAGGTAAAAGATGCTCTTATTTACAAGTTTGCCACTGGTCACTAATCCTTCGTTCTAACTCTGTTTCATTCCGTTTCAATTGCGTTAGTTTCGTAACGTCGCGCTCTATGCAGTAGTGCTAACTTTTATTATGTCATATATTTTTTTTCATATTTAATTGAATATTAGATTAATTAATATATGCACCTAATTTTATAATTAAAAGCACTATAGAGTTAAAATCATGTTTTCTATTGTTTTGTGATCGTGGCAACGTAAATGACCTATTAGCGATACTGTTTTCCATGTCCCATGTTTATAAATATAATTAGTTTGATTAATTTTTTTAAATGTCATTTTTAATTAATAAAAAAACAATTTAGGTTTACACTTCGGTATTTTTATAATCTAATATTAACTTGATTAATGTTAAATTAAATATTTATTAATTATAATTCTTTTAGTTAGACATAAAGTATATAATTAATTTGTTTAATAATTATTTAATGTCTTTTTGGATTAAAAGTAACTTATGTTTGTAATTTAGATCTTTTATAAATAAATAAATGTTAACATTATGAATATCAACTTAAATGGTTCTTTATTAGTTATAACTTGTTTAATATAAATGTGACGCATGTTAGGATTTGATTAGTTGCTCTCACTTGCTTTATGCTTCCTAAATCATAAATGTTTAAATGACTTAAATGATATATGTATACCTTTTTATTTATAAGTAGAATATAACTAGAACTATACTTTGTCTTTTGTAATTATAGTTTGTTTAATTTCGCTTTATGATATTTCTCTTAAAAGTCTATCACCTCTTTTCATCAAATAAAATAGATCAAGCGAATAGTTGATCTTCTTCGTTGCACTTCGAACCTCGTAAGCCGTGTTCGTTTAACGAATAGCTCTATTCTCAACCGTTTTTGTGCTCTTGGGATGCTAGCAACACGTCGTGTCGTTTAGTGCGCTCTATTTCAAAGCTTTTCTTTTGATTGATGTCTGTTCTTAGTCGTGATTGTTGTTTGTCTGTTTGTGTTGCTTGGTTGCTACGAGTAGAAGAAGCGTGGTTCGTCAACAGTGAAGATCAGGAGCTGAGGACCGACAGTCGAAGCAGAAGATAGATATCAGAGGATAGAAGCCAAAGAATTCTGAGCAGTTGTACACCGGGAATTAAGGCAAGTGCAGACACCGTTTGATCATTTTGAACCTACTCATTAATGTCATTTACTTTACATGCATGTGTCCAATGAATGCAAACCCTAAGGACATGACTAGCTTTACTTACCATTCCTTGCTCACCTGGGGTTATGTATATGGGTAGTCTAGGCTATACTAGGTTTGCTTAGCTGCTCTACTCATCTTATACACATGCTTAAACAAGAATTACTCTCTACTTAACTTGATGCTTAAACTGTGCTGAACCTTTGGTCACTGCGGTGATAGCGATGTTGGATGCTTACGAGTATCGTGATGATGGTGGTGATAGGGGGAGCGGGTACTGTTGGTGGTCCGATTTGCCGGGCGTACCCGTCTCTGCTCTCCGTAAGGACTTAGTCAGGGAGCGGCCCCCTGGGACTTACAGTGCAGCTCCAAGCTATATGGCTTTGGCTTGACTAATTAGCAGGACCTCCACTAGTAGGGTGTTACTTTCCGGGTTGGCGTGAGGAAGTAACTTGGGTAATGAATATTAAGTTGTCGGTTGATCGGTACGCCATGGCTATGGGTATCGACTACCGAGCGCCCCGGCAAAAACTTGCGAGTGGCATCCTATTAGTTGGACCCTGTGAAAGGTCTCGTAGTGAGACCCTGCCTGCTCACCTTGGCAGTGTTTTGGGGAGTCATGACCCCGGGCAAATGGGAATCACGACTTGGAGTGAACGTGCACACCTCTGCAGAGTGTAAAACTGATATATCAGCCGTGCTCACGGTCACGAGTGGCCCAGACCCTCACTTGATGAGCAAATTGGATTTACTAGATAATTGGAGATGGAACTTGGCGAGGTTGCTACCTCGTGTTTTGGCGGAATGGCTATTCCGTGTTGGCAGGATTGCTATCTTGTGTTAATATTTGGGGTTAATCCCTGGACTACTATAATTATTAGGATAGTCATTTAAAAGATGCTAATCACTACTTACACTAATAAAGGGTTGGGTTTATGCTACTCATAATTAGTAGTAGGTTGTTCTAATAATAGTCATAATTAGAAGTGATCAACTAAAATGCTACCGCAGTTAAACCAAGTCAGCTTTACCTTGTTTTAAGCCTTGCATGTCATTACTTTCCGTCTGTGCTTGTTGAGTTCGACATGAACTCACCCTTGCTATTTCTCCCCACACCCCCAGTGTGTAGTAAAGTGCTGCTTAGAAGAAGGATAAAGATGTCATGGAGTTTTCTAGAAGCTTATGAGAAGTGCTTGGCGTACGGAGCCCCCAGTCAACCGTCCCTGAGAAGAATGGAGCCTAAGAAGTTTAGCTACTCTTTCCGCGTACTCTGATGTTTGTAAGTGATAATATAAATATGTTTTCCGCTATATATAACATTGTTTTTCTGATATTTCTATTCTTTGTTGTATGTGTGGACTTCCTGGGCACACATATGACGACTCTGAGCTTATTTTAAAATCCAGGGTGTGACAGCACCTATCTTGAACTAAAACTTACAATATCTACAAACGGACCGAAGCAAGATTCCATATGACACACATCATCTAGGAGTTCGATTGGGTGCGTCTAAATTGATTTCTAAGCATATGGTATGTTCCTTGCAAATCATGCACCTATCTTGCATCAAGATTAGCACTATCTCCAAACAGATCAAACCGAGCTTCCACTTGAGCCTCTTCACCGAAGTACCAACAGATGCTTCCAAAATGGTTTCTTAGACTATGGTGCATTTGGCGCAAACAATGCACATATCTTACTCCGAAACTAACACTGCATCTAAATAGACCAAAGCGAGATTCCATATGACACACATCATCGAGGAGATCCATCGGGTGCATCCAAATTGATTTCCAAGCATATGGTATGTTCCGATCAAACCGTGCAACTATCTTGCATCAAGATTAGCACTATCTCCAAACAGACCGAACCGAGCTTCCACTTGAGCCTCTTCATCTAGGAGTACAAATAGGTGCGTCAAAAATGGTTTCTTAGACTATGGTGCATTAGGCAAAAACTATGCACCTATCTTGCACCGAAACTAACATTGTCTCCAAATAGACCGAAGCGAGATTCCATATGACACACGTCATCTAGGAGTTCCATTGGGTGCGTCCAAATTGATTTCTTAACATATTGTACGTTGCATGCAAACTGTGCAACTATCTTGCATCAAGATTAGCACTATATTCGAACAGACCAAATCGAGCCTCCACTTGAGCCTCTTCAACTACGAGTACCATCGGTGCGTCTAAAATGGTTTCTTAGCCTATGGTGCATTAGACGTAAACCGTGCACATATCTTCTACCAAAACTAACAGTCTCTAAACGAACCAAAGTAAGATTCCATATGACACACATCATCAAGGAGTTATCAGGTGCGTCCTAATTGATTTCTAAGCAATCGTATGTTCCATGCAAACCGTGCATCTATCTTGCATCAAGATTAGCACTATCTCCAAACAGACCAAACCGAGCTTTCACTTGAGCACCTTGACCTAGGAATACCATCGGGTGCGTCCAAAATGGTTTGTTATCCTATGGTGCATTAGGTGCAAACCGTGCACCTATCTTGCACCAAAACTAACACTGTCTGTAAACGGACCGAAGTGAGATTTCATATGACACATGTCATCTAGGAGTTCCATCTGGTGCGTCCAAATTGATTTCTGAGCATATGGTATGTTCCATGCACATCGTGCACCTATCTTGCATCAACATTAGCACTATCTCTAAACAGACCGAACCGAGCCTCCACTTGAGCCTCTTCACCTAGGAGTACTAACAGGTGTTTCCAAAATGGTTTCTTAGACTTTGGTGCATTAGGCGCAAACCGTGCACATATCTTGCACCGAAACTAATAATGTCTCTAAGCACACCAAAGTAAGATTCCATATGACACACGTCATCAAGGAGTTCTATCGGGTGTGTCCATATTAATTTCTAAGCATATGGTACGTTCCATGCAGACCGTAGATCTATCTTGCATCAAGATTAGTACTATCTCCAAATAGAACAAACCGATATTTCACTTGAGCCTTTTACCTAGGACTACCATCGGGTGCGTCCAAAATGGTTTCTTAGCCTATGCTGCTTTATGTGCAAACCTTGCACTATCTCCAAACTGACCAAACCAAGCTTCCACTTGAGCCTCTTCAGCCAAGAGTACCAAATAGTGCGTCCAAAATGGTTTTTTAGACTATGGTGCATTAGGCGCAACCTGTGCACCTATCTTGCCCTAAAACTTACAATGTCTACAAACGGACCGAAGTCAGATTCTATATGACACATGTCATCTAGGAGTTCCATTGGGTGCGTCCAAATTGATTTCTAAGCATATGGTATGTTCCTTGCAAATCATGCACCTATCTTGCATCAAGATTAGCACTATCTCCTAACAGATCAAAATGAGCTTCCACTTGAGCCTCTACACCGAAGTACCAACAGGTGCTTCCAAATTGGTTTCTTAGACTATGGTGCATTAGGCGCAAACCATACACATATCTTGTACCAAAACTAATACTATTTCTAAATAGACCATAGCGAGATTCCATACGACACACGTCATCAAGGAGTTCCATTGGGTGCATCAAAATTGATTTCCAAGCATATTGTATGTTCCATGCAAACTGTGCACCTATCTTGCATCAAGATTAGCAATATCTCCAAACAGACCGAACCGAGCTTCCACTTGAGCCTCTTCATGTAGGAGTACAAACAGGCGCGTCAAAAATGGTTTCTTATACTATGGTGCATTAGGCACATACTATGCACCTATCTTGCACCAAAACTAACTCTGTCTCCAAACAGACCGAAGCGAGATTCCATGACACATAACATCTAGGAGTTCCATCTGGTGCGTCCAAATTGATTTTTGAGCATATGGTATGTTCCTTGCAAATCGGGCACCTATCTTGCATCAAGATTAGCACTATCTCTAAACAGACCGAACCGAGCCTCCACTTGAGCCTCTTCACCTAGGAGTACTAACAGGTGCTTCCAAAATGGTTTCTTAGACTTTGGTGCATTAGGCGCAAACCGTGCATATTTCTTGCACCAAAACTAATACTGTCTCTAAGCACACCAAAGCGAGATTCCATATGACACACGTCACCAAGGAGTTCTATCGGGTGTGTCCATATTAATTTCCTAACATATGGTATGTTCCATGCAGACTGTGCATCTATCTTGCATCAAGATTAGCACTATCTCCAAAAAGACCAAACCGAGCTTTCACTTGAGCCTTTTAACTAGGAGTACCATCGGGTGCGTCCAAAATGGTTTCTTAGCCTATGCTGCATTATGTGCAAACCTTGCCACTATCTTGCACCAAAACTAACACTGTCTTCAAACAAACCGAAGCAAGATTTCGTATGACACACGTCATCTAGGAGGTCCATCATGTGCGTCCAGATTGATTTCCAAGCATTTGGTATGTTCCATGCAAACCGTGCACCTATCTTGCATTAAGATTAGCACTATCTCCAAACAGACTGAACCGAGCATCCACTAGGAGTACCAACAAGTGCATCCAAAATGGTTTCTTAGACTATGGTGCATTAGGTGCAAACTGTGCACCTATCTTGCACTAAAACTAACAATATCTCCAAATGGACCGAAGCGAGATTCCATATGACACACGTCATCAAGGAGTTCCATCGGGTGCATCCAAATTGATTTCCAAGCATATGTTATGTTCCATGCAAACCGTGCACCTATCTAGCATCAAGATTAGCACTATCTCCAAACAGACCGAACCGAGCTTCCACTTGAGCCTCTTCATCTAGGAGTACAAACAGGTGCGTCAAAAATGGTTTCTTAGACTATGGTGCATTAGGCACAAACTATGCACCTATCTTGCACCGAAACTAACATTGTCTCCAAACACACTGAACCGAGCTTCCACTTGAGCCTCTTCATCTAGGAGTACAAACAGGTGTGTCAAAAATGGTTTCTTAGACTATGGTGCATTAGGCACAAACTATGCACATATCTTGCACTGAAACTAACAATATCTCCAAATGGACCGAAGCGAGATTCCATATGACACACGTCATCAAGGAGTTCCATCGGGTGCATCCAAATTGATTTCCAAGCATATGGTATGTTCCATGCAAACCGTGCACCTATCTTGCATCAAGATTAGCACTATCTCCAAATAGACCAAACCGAGCTTTCACTTGAGCCTTTTACCTAGGTGTACCATCGGGTGCGTCCAAAATGGTTCATTGGCCTATGCTGCATTATGTGCAAACCTTGCACCTATCTTGCACCGAAACTAACACTGTCTCCAAACAGACCGAAGCAATATTTCGTATGACACACGTCATCTAGGAGTTCCATCATGTGCGTTCAAATTGATTTCCAAGCATTTGGTATGTTCCATGCAAACCGTGCACCTATCTTGCATTAAGATTAACACTATCTCCAGACAGACCGAACCGAGCATCCACTTGAGCCCCTTCACCTAGGAGTACCAACAAGTGCATCCAAAATGGTTTCTTAGACTATGGTGCATTAGGTGCAAACTGTGCACCTATCTTGCACTGAAACTAACAATATCTCCAAATGGACCGAAGCGTGATTCCATATGACACACGTCATCAAGGAGTTCCATTGGGTGCATCTAAATTGATTTCCAAGCATATGGTATGTTCCATGCAAACCGTGCACCTATCTTGCATCAAGATTAGCACTATCTCCAAACAGACCGAACCAAGCTTCCACTTGGGCCTCTTCATATAGGAGTACAAACAGGTGCGTCAAAAATGGTTTCTTAAACTATGGTTCATTAAGCACAAACTTTGCACCTATCTTGCACTGAAACTAACATTATCTCCAAACAGACCGAAGCAAGATTCCATATGACACACGTAATCTAGGAGTTCCATTGGGTGCATCCAAATTGATTTCTTAACATATGGTATGTTGCATGCAAACTGTGCAACTATCTTGCATCAAGATTAGCACTATATCCGAACAGACCAAAACGAGCCTCTACTTGAGCCTCTTCAACTATGAGTACCATCGGGTGCGTCTAAAATGGTTTCTGAGCCTATGGTGCATTTGGCGTAAACCGTGCATATATCTTCTACCAAAACTAACACTCTCTCTAAACAAACCGAAGCAAGATTACATATGATACACATCATCAAGGAGTTATATCAGGTGCGTCCTAATTGATTTCTGAGCATATCGTATGTTCCATGCAAACCTTGCATCTATCTTGCATCAAGATTTGCACTATCTCCAAACGTACCAAACCGAGCTTCCACTTGAGCCTCTTCATCTAGGAGTACAAACAGGTGTGTCAAAAATGGTTTCTTAGACCTTGGTGCATTAGGCACAAGCTATGCACCTATCTTGCACGAAAACTAACATTGTCTCCAAACAGACCGAAGCGAGATTCCATATGATACACGTCATCTAGGAGTTCCATTGGGTGCGTCCAAATTGATTTCTTAACATATGGTAAATTGCATGTAAACTGTGCAACTATCTTGCATCAAGATTAGCACTATATCCGAACAGACCAAATCGCGCCTCCACTCGAGCCTCTTCAACTATGAGTAGCATCGGGTGGGTCTAAAATGGTTTCTTAGCCTATGGTGCATTTGGCGTAAACCGTGCATATATCTTCTACCAAAACTAACACTCTCTCTAAACAAACCGAAGCAATATTACATTTGATACACATCATCAAGGAGTTATATCAGGTGCGTCCTAATTGATTTCTGAGCATATCGTATGTTCCATGCAAACCTTGCATCTATCTTGCATCAAGATTAGCACTATCTCCAAACAGACCAAACCGAGCTTCCACTTGAGCCTCTTCATCTAGGAGTAAAAACAGGTGTGTCAAAAATGGTTTTTTAGACTATGGTGCATTAGGCACAAACTATGCACCTATCTTGCACCGAAACAAACATTGTCTCCAAACAGACCGAAGCGAGATTCCATATGACACACGTCATCTAGGAGTTCCATTGGGTGCGTCCAAATTGATTTCTTAACATATGGTACGTTGCATGCAAACTATGCAACTATCTTGCATCAAGATTAGCACTATATCCGAACAGACCAAATCGAGCCTCCACTCGAGCCTCTTCAACTATGAGTAGCATCGGGTGCGTCTAAAATGGTTTCTGAGCCTATGGTGCATTTGGCGTAAACCATGCATATATCTTTCTACCAAAACTAACACTCTCTCTAAACAAACCGAAGCAAGATTACATATGATACACATCATCAAGGAGTTATATCAGTTGCCTCCTAATTGATTTCTAAGCATATCGTATGTTCCATGCAAACCGTGCATCTATCTTGCATCAAGATTAGCACTATCTCCAAACAAACCAAACCGAGCTTCCACTTGAGCCTCTTCATCTAGGAGTAAAAACAGGTGTGTCAAAAATGGTTTTTTAGACTATGGTGCATTAGGCACAAACTATGCACCTATCTTGCACCGAAACTAACATTGTCTCCAAACAGACCGAAGCGAGATTTCATATGACACACGTCAGCTAGGAGTTCCACTGGGTGCGTCCAAATTGATTTCTTAACATATGGTACATTGCATGCAAACTGTGCAACTAACTTGCATCAAGATTAGCACTATATCCGAATAGACCAAATCGAGCCTCCACTTGAGCCTCTTCAACTATGAGTAGCATCGGGTGAGTCTGAAATGGTTTCTTAGCCTATGGTGCATTTGGCGTAAACCGTGCATATATCTTCTACCAAAACTAACACTCTCTCTAAACAAACTGAAGCAAGATTACATATGATACACATCATCAAGGAGTTATATCAGGTGCGTCCTAATTGATTTCTGAGCATATCGTATGTTCCATGCAAACCGTGCATCTATCTTGCATCAAGATTTGCACTATCTCCAAACGTACCAAACCGAGCTTCCACTTGAGCCTCTTCATCTAGGAGTACAAACAGGTGTGTCAAAAATGGTTTCTTAGACCTTGGTGCATTAGGCACAAGCTATGCACCTATCTTGCACGAAAACTAACATTGTCTCCAAACAGACCGAAGCGAGATTCCATATGATACACGTCATCTAGGAGTTCCATTGGGTGCGTCCAAATTGATTTCTTAACATATGGTAAATTGCATGTAAACTGTGCAACTATCTTGCATCAAGATTAGCACTATATCCGAACAGACCAAATCGCGCCTCCACTCGAGCCTCTTCAACTATGAGTAGCATCGGGTGGGTCTAAAATGGTTTCTTAGCCTATGGTGCATTTGGCGTAAACCGTGCATATATCTTCTACCAAAACTAACACTCTCTCTAAACAAACCGAAGCAATATTACATTTGATACACATCATCAAGGAGTTATATCAGGTGCGTCCTAATTGATTTCTGAGCATATCGTATGTTCCATGCAAACCGTGCATCTATCTTCCATAAAGATTAGCACTATCTCCAAACAGACCAAACCGAGCTTCCACTTGAGCCTCTTCATCTAGAATTACAAACAGGTGTGTCAAAAATGGTTTCTTAGACTATGGTGCATTAGGCACAAACTATGCACCTATCTTGCACCGAAACTAACATTGTCTCCAAACAGACCGAAGCGAGATTCATATGACACACGTCATCTAGGAGTTCCATTGGGTGCGTCCAAATTGATTTCTTAACATGTGGTACATTGTATGCAAACTGTGCAACTATCTTACATCAAGATTAGTACTATATCCGAACAGACCAAATCGAGCCTCCACTTGAGCCTCTTCAACTATGAGTAGCATCGGGTACGTCTAAAATGGTTTCTTAGCCTATGGTGCATTTGGCGTAAACCGTGCATATAACTTCTACCAAAACTAACACTCTCTCTAAACAAACTGAAGCAAGATTACATATGATACATATCATCAAGGAGTTATATCAGGTGCGTCCTAATTGATTTCTGAGCATATCGTATGTTCCATGCAAACCGTGCATCTATCTTGCATCAAGATTAGCACTATCTCCAAACAGACCAAACCGAGCTTCCACTTGAGCCTCTTCATCTAGGAGTACAAACAGGTGTGTCAAAAATGGTTTCTTAGACTATGGTGCATTAGGCACAAACTATGCACCTATCTTGCATCGAAACTAACATTGTCTCCAAACAGACCGAAGCGAGATTCCATATGACACACGTCATCTAGGAGTTATATCAGGTGCGTCCTAATTGATTTCTGAGCATATCGTATGTTCCATGCAAACCGTGCATCTATCTTGCATCAAGATTAGCACTATCTCCAAACAGACCAAGCCGAGCTTCCACTTGAGCCTCTTCATCTAGGAGTACAAACAGGTGTGTCAAAAATAGTTTCTTAGACTATGGTGCATTAGGCACAAACTATGCACCTATCTTGCACCGAAACTAACATTGTCTCCAAATAGACCGAAGCGAGATTCCATATGACACACGTCATCTAGGAGTTCCATTGGGTGCGTCCAAATTGATTTCTTAACATATGGTACGTTGCATGCAAACTGTGCAACTATCTTGCATCAAGATTAGCACTATATCCGAACAGACCAAATCGAGCCTCCACTTGAGCCTCTTCAACTATGAGTAGCATCGGGTGCGTCTAAAATGGTTTCTTAGCCTATGGTGCATTTGGCGTAAACCGTGCATACATCTTCTAGCAAAACTAACACTCTCTCTAAACAAACTGAAGCAAGATTACATATGATACACATCATCAAGGAGTTATATCAGGTGCGTCCTAATTGATTTCTGAGCATATCGTATGTTCCATGCAAACCGTGCATCTATCTTGCATCAAGATTAGCACTATCTCCAAACAGACCAAACCGAGCTTCCACTTGAGCCTCTTCATCTAGGAGTACAAACAGGTGTGTCAAAAATGGTTTCTTAGACTATGGTGCATTAGGCACAAACTATGCACCAATCTTGCACCGAAACTAACATTGTCTCCAAACAGACCGAAGCGAGATTCCATATGACACATGTCATCTAGGAGTTCCATTGGGTGCGTCCAAATTGATTTCTTAACATATGGTATGTTGCATGTAAACTGTGCAACTATCTTGCATCAAGATTAGCACTATATCCAAACAGACCAAATCGAGCCTCCACTCGAGCCTCTTCAACTATGAGTAGCATCGGGTGCGTCTAAAATGGTCTCTTAGCCTATGGTGCATTTGGCGTAAACCGTGCATATATCTTGTACCAGAACTAACTCTCTCTCTAAACAAACCAAAGCAAGATTACATATGATACACATCATCAAGGAGTTATATCAGGTGCGTCCTAATTGATTTCTGAGCATATCGTATGTTCCATGCAAACCGTGCATCTATCTTGCATCAAGATTAGCACTATCTCCAAACAGACCAAGCCGAGCTTCCACTTGAGCCTCTTCATCTAGAAGTACAAACAGGTGTGTCAAAAATGGTTTCTTAGACTATGGTGCATTAGGCACAAACTATGCACCTATCTTGCACCGAAACTAACATTGTCTCCAAACAGACCGAAGCGAGATTCCATATGACACACGTCATCTAGGAGTTCCATTGGGTGCGTCCAAATTGATTTCTTAACATATGGTACGTTGCATGCAAACTGTGCAACTATCTTGCATCAAGATTAGCACTATATCCGAACAGACCAAATCGAGCCTCCACTCGAGCCTCTTCAACTATGAGTAGCATCGGGTGCGTCTAAAATGGTTTCTTAGCCTATGGTGCATTTGGCGTAAACCGTGCATATATCTTCTACGAATACTAACACTCTCTCTAAACAAACCGAAGCAAGATTACATATGATACACATCATCAAGGAGTTATATCAGGTGCCTCCTAATTGATTTATGAGCATACCGTATGTTCCATGCAAACCGTGCATCTATGTTGCATCAAGATTAGCACTATCTCCAAACAGACCAAACCGAGCTTCCACTTGAGCCTCTTCATCTAGGAGTACAAACAGGAGTGTCAAAAATGGTTTCTTAGACTATGGTGCATTAGGCACAAACTATGCACCTATTTTGCACCGAAACTAACATTGTCTCCAAACAGACCGAAGCGAGATTCCATATGACACACGTCATTTAGGAGTTCCATTGGGTGCGTCCAAATTGATTTCTTAACATATGGTACGTTGCATGTAAACTGTGCAACTCTCTTGCATCAAGATTAGCACTATATCCGAACTGACCAAATCGAGCCTCCACTCGAGCCTCTTCAACTATGAGTAGCATCGGGTGCGTCTAAAATGGTTTCTTAGCCTATGGTGCATTTGGCGTAAACCGTGCATATATCTTCTACCAAAACTAACACTCTCTCTAAACAAACTGAAGCAACATTACATAAGATACACATCATCAAGGAGTTATATCAGGTGCATCCTAATTGATTTCTGAGCATATCGTATGTTCCATGCAAACCGTGCATCTATCTTGCATCAAGATTAGCACTATCTCCAAACAGAACAAACCGAGCTTCCACTTGAGCCTCGTCATCTAGAAGTACAAACAGGTGTGTCAAAAATGGTTTCTTAGACTATGGTGCATGAGGATCAAACTATGCACCTAACTTGCACCGAAAATAACATTGTCTCCAAACAGACCGAAGCGAGATTCCATATGACACACGTCATCTAGGAGTTCCATTGGGTGCGTCCAATCTGATTTCTTAACATATGGTACGTTGCATGCAAACTGTGCAACTATCTTGCATCAAGATTAGCACTATATCCGAACAGACCAAATCAAGCCTCCACTCGAGCCTCTTCAACTATGAGTAGCATCGGGTGCGTCTAAAATGGTTTCTTAGCCTATGGTGCATTTGGCGTAAACCGTGCATATATCTTCTACCAGAACTAACACTCTCTCTAAACAAACCGAAGCAAGATTACATATGATACACATCATCAAGGAGTTATATCAAGTGCGTCCTAATTGATTTCTGAGCATATCGTATGTTCCATGCAAACCGTGCATCTATCTTGCATCAAGATTAGCACTATCTACAAACAGACCAAACCGAGCTTCCACTTGAGCCTCTTCATCTAGGAGTACAAACAGGTGTGTCAAAAATGGTTTCTTAGACTATGGTACATTAGGCACAAACTATGCGCCTATCTCGCACTGAAACTAACATTGTCTCCAAATAGACCGAAGCGAGATTCCATATGACACACGTCATCTAGGAGTTCCATTGGGTGCGCCCAAATTGATTTCTTAACATATGGTACGTGGCATGCAAACTGTGCAACTATCTTGCATCAAGATTAGCACTATATCCGAACAGACCAAATCGAGCCTCCACTTGAGCCTCTTCAACTATGAGTAGCATCGGGTGCATCTAAAATGGTTTCTTAGCCTGTGGTGCATTTGGCGTAAACCGTGCATATATCTTCTACCAAAACTAACACTCTCTCTAAACAAACTGAAGCAAGATTACATATGATACACATCATCAAGGAGTTATATCAGGTGCGTCCTAATTGATTTCTGAGCATATCGTATGTTCCATGCAAACCGTGCATCTATCTTGCATCAAGATTAGCACTATCTCCAAACAGACCAAATCGAGCTTCCACT
Organism: Sorghum bicolor; assembly: GCF_000003195.3. Lineage (NCBI taxonomy): Eukaryota > Viridiplantae > Streptophyta > Magnoliopsida > Poales > Poaceae > Sorghum > Sorghum bicolor. The sequence continues at coordinate 20,205,223 of NC_012875.2, read as the reverse complement.
TGAGCCTCTTCATCTAGGCGTACAAACAGGTGTGTCAAAAATGGTTTCTTAGACTATGGTGCATTAGGCACAAACTATGCACCTACCTTGCAACGAAACTAACATTGTCTCCAAACAGACCGAAGCGAGATTCCATATGACACACGTCATCTAGGAGTTCCATTGGGTGCGTCCAAATTGATTTCTTAACTTATGGAACCTTCCATGCAAATTGTGCAACTATCTTACATCAAGATTAGCACTATATCCGAACAGACCAAATCGAGCCTCCACTTGAGCCTCTTCAACTATGAGTACCATCGTGTGCGTCTAAAATGGTTTCTTAGCCTATGGTGCATTTGGCGTAAACCGTGCATATATCTTCTACCAAAACTAACACTCTCTCTAAACAAACCGAAGCAAGATTACATATGATACACATCATCAAGGAGTTATATCTGGTGCGTCCTAATTGATTTCTGAGCATATCGTATGTTCCATGCAAACCGTGCATCTATCTTGCATCAAGATTAGCACTATCTCCAAATAGACCAAACCCAGCTTCCACTTGAGCCTCTTCATCTAGGAGTACAAATAGGTGTGTCAAAAATGGTTCCTTATACTATGGTTCATTAGGCACAAACTATGCACCTATCTTGCACCGAAACTAACATTGTCTCCAAACAAACGAAGCGAGATTTCATACGACACACCGTCATCTAGGAGTTCCATTGGGTGCGTCCAAATTGATTTCTTAACATATGGAACCTTCCATGCAAATTGTGCAACAGTCTTACATCAAGATTAGCACTATATCCGAACAGACCAAATTGAGCCTCCACTTGAGCCTCTTCAACTATGAGTACCATCGGGTCCGTCTAAAATGGTTTCTTAGCCTATGGTGCATTTTGCATAAACGGTGCATATATATTCTACCAAAACTCTCTCTTACATATGATACACATCATCAAGGAGTTATATCAGGTGCGTCCTAATTGATTTCTGAGCATATCGTATGTTCCATGCAAACCGTGCATCTATCTTGCATCAAGATTAGCACTATCTCCAAACAGACCAAACCGAGCTTTCACTTGAGCCTCTTCATCTAGGAGTACAAACATGTGTGTCAAAATGGTTTCTTAGACTATGGTGCATTAGGCACAAACTATGCACCTATCTTGCACCGAAACTAACATTGTCTCCAAACAGACCGAAGCGAGATTCCATATGACACATGTCATCTAGGAGTTCCATTGGGTGCATCCAAATTGATTTCTTAACATATGGAACCTTCCATGCAAATTGTGCAACTATCTTACATCAAGATTAATACTATATCCGAACAGACCAAATCGAGCCTCCACTTGAGCCTCTTCAACTATGAGTACCATCGTGTGTGTTTAAAATGGTTTCTTAGCCTATGGTGCATTAGGCGTAAACCGTGCACATATCTTCTACCAAAACTAACACTATCTCTAAACGAACCGAAGCAAGATTCCATATGACACATCATCAAGGAGTTATATCAGGTGCGTCCTAATTGATTCCTGAGCATATCGTATGTTCCATGCAAACTGTGCATCTATCTTGCGTCAAGATTAGCACTATCTCCAAACAAACCAAACCGAGCTTTCACTTGAGCACCTTGACCTAGTAGTACCATCGGGTGCATCCAAAATGGTTTCTTATCCTATGGTGCATTAGGTGCAAACCATGCACCTATCTTGCACCAAAACTAACACTGTCTCCAAACAGACCGAAGTGGTATTCTATATGACACATGTCATCTAGGAGTTCCATCTGGTGCGTCCAAATTGATTTCTTGCACCGAAACTAATATTGTCTCTAAGCACACCAAAGTGAGATTCCATATGACACACATCATCAAGGAGTTCTATCAGTGTGTCCAAATTAATTTCTAAGCATATGGTACGTTCCATACAGACTGTGCATCTATCTTGAATCAAGATTAGCACTATCTCCAAATAGACCAAACCGAGCTTTCACTTCAGCCTTTTACCTAGGAGTACCATCGGGTGCGGTTTCTTAGCCTATGCTGCTTTATGTGCAAACCTTGCACCTTTCTTGCACCGAAACTAACACTGTCTCCAAACAGACCGAAGCAAGATTTCGTATGACACACGTCATCTAGGAGTTCCACCATGTTCGTAGAGATTGATTTCGAAGCATTTGGTATGTTCCATGCAAACCGTGCACCTATCTTGCATTAAGATTAGCACTATCTCCAGACAGACCGAACCGAGCATCCACTTGAGCCCCTTCACCTAGGAGTACCAACAAGTGCGTCCAAAATGGTTTCTTAGACTATGGTGCAATAGGTGCAAACTGTGCACCTATCTTACACTGAAACTAACAATATCTCCAAATGGACCGAAGCGAGATTCCATATGACACACGTCATCAAGGAGTTCCATCGGGTGCATCCAAATTGATTTCCAAGCATATGGTATGTTCCATGCAAACCGTGCACCTATCTCGCATCAAGATTAGCACTATCTCCAAACAGACCGAACCAAGCTTCGAGTTGAGCCTGTTCATCTAGGAGTACAAACAGGTGCGTCAAAAATGGTTTCTTAGACTATGGTGCATTAGGCACAAACTAAACACCTATCTTGCACTGAAACTAACATTGTCTCTGTCGACGAAAGCTTGTCGGCAGTCTACCTTGGGGTATACCCACGGTAGTAGTTTATCGGTAGACGGTGCGCAAGCTACAAACTTGATGGTGACGCAAGACACAGACAAGGTTTTTATCTAGGTTCGGCGGCCGTGTGGGCGTAATACCTACGTCCTGTGTCTAATTGTATTGGATTGTGTTGAGAGATAATGCGTCCTAGGGGGGTCCCTTGCCCCTCCTTATATAGTCCAGAGGGCAGGGTTACAGATCTGAAAAGTAATCCTAGTCGGTTACAATTGCCATAGATAGCACAGTATCAATTCCTATTCTAACCGACTAGAATCCGGCTTGATCTCCACGTCTTGTTTCCTTGCACGAAACTCCAAGCAGTTGGATCAAGCCTGGGACTGTCTTTGTAATGGGCCAAGCCTCCCAGCCCAAGTCTAGCCGTAAGGGTATAGGGGTTTATACCCCTACAGCTAGTCCCCGAGCACCATGTATTGTGATGTAACACGCCGTCTTGAGCTTCTTCGACCTCTGAGGCTTGACGTCTTCAATAAGTAGGAAAGTCGCCCAAACAGTTGCAACGGTATTTTAACCAACTCAAAAGACAGTTGATCAACATTGACATCGAAGAAGTAGGTTGTTCGAAGAATGCATGGTGCTCTTAATCAAAAAAGATTTCTTTCCTGGTAAAGTGTGCCCACTTTACTTTTCTGAAAAGTATAGATTTTCAAAAAGCAAGCATGTTCAACGCAAGGTGAAGTGTGCCCACTTAGTCCCTGAGCCTGGTAGTAGGTGACGTAGGCACGTGGTGCCAGGGTCAAAAAAGTCTTCATAGAAATTCTAAAACTGAGATGCATCACCAGATGCATCGTACCGATGTAGTCCCCGAGCTTGCTAGAAGGCGAAGTATGAGCCTTGTAGCAAGGTCTAAAAAATTGAATTTACCAGTCCCCGAGCATATCATGCTCGGCTGCAATGGAATAGACTAGCCGACTAGTCGACTAACTGAAATAGACTACTCGACCAGTCCCCGAGCATATAACGCTCTGTGGTCGGTACAATCCCCAAACTCTCAAACTGGTAGACTGGTCGACTAGTCCCCGAGCGTATAGTGCTCAGATTGGTCGGTATAGTCCCTAGGTTCTCAAACTGGTAGACTGGTCGACCAGTCCTCGAGCATATAGTGCTCGGATTGGTCCGTACAGTCCCCAGGTTCTCAAACTGGTGGGCTAGTCGACCAGTCCCCGAGCGTATAGTGCTCGGTGGTCAGTTCAATCCCCAGGAACGTCATACACAATTCTCCACCAAATCTACTTGTCTCTTGAAAAAAGCATCTCGCCGCATTAATTCGTGATGTGACAAGGCATCCTGACATATTGTCAGACGGTTGCGTAAAAAGGTGCGCCGGATAACTGTGCAGCCGCTCTTTGCGTGGTTCAAGAAAGGGAAACCACTAATTATGCAGAAAAGCCACCATATTAACTGCCGGTAATTATTGAAAACCAAAACGCCGCATCCACCGCAGGGCTCGCCCACTTCCCTAGAATGCAGGCAGTGGAAGAGGTGGAGTTGTTGTTATAAAAAGCTCAACAAAGCGCTCGTAATCTTTACCCTGCCTTTGCCTTCAAACCTACTGCTCTTGCCATTCCTGCCTCCTTCAACTTCCATCTACATCTTCCAACACCCAATCTTTTCTTCAATCGGCAATGGCGAAGAGTGATTCAAAGAAAAGGGCTGATTTGATGGCGAAGGAGTGGAAGAAATCCCAGAGCAGCACGAGGTCCCTCAACGACCTCGTCGGAATGGGCCTGCTGCATAACCAAGAGCTTGGCGGCTGGAGGGCGCCGGAAGGAGAAAGCTACCCCGACCCCCGCGCCGGTGAGATTGTCGTTTTTGAAGATTTCTTCAAGCGGGGTTTTGGGATTCCAGTCCATCCTTTCCTCTAGGGCCTTCTTCTTTACTATGAGATCGGGATCTGCAACTTGCACCCGAACTCTATTCTTCTTATTTCCACCTTCATTCACTTGTGCGAGGCCTATGTTGGAATAGAGCCACACTTCGACCTCTTCCGTTACCTTTTCTGTCTGAGGAAAAAGGGGGCAGTTGGAGGCTCCAAGATTGCAGGTGGAGTATACCTCAATCTGCGTGATGGGATGAAGAACCGGTATCTCAGCTGCCCATGGAACACCTCTTTGATCGAATGGTACAAGAAGTGGTTCTACATCAGGGAAGAGCCGGGCAGCGCCACGTTCTGCGACGTGGGCTACATCCCCGAGAAGAGGGTCAGCTGGACAGACCGCCCAGAATTCACTGGGCTTGTGGCGGACCTGATGGGCCTGATCGACTGGTCCCACCTAGACAGGCCAGGAGTGGTCGGGAACTTCATTGTGCGTCGGGTGATGCCCTGCCAGAGGAGGGTACACTCAGCGTATGAGTACGCGGGGAGCCATTACCCGACCAGGATGAGCCCTGAAGGTCTGGAGAAGACGGAGGTGCAGCAGCTGATGAACGAGCTGTTCAACTTAACAGATGACAACTTCGTTCGAAGCGGTGATCGGATGCACGCCTTCAAGTTGGGACGACCAGCCCGCAAGGTAAATAGATATTGTTATTGACTAGTACTGCCATGTGAATACTGTTTATTCTTAGTTGATGACTTGTCCTTGATCCTATCGCAGATTGGAGACGTTGACCGGTGCGCAGTGTACGTGTCACTGGCACCTGGTATGGAAAATCCTGCAGGGATGGACCCACCGGAGGGCGATGCTGCTCGGTGTCCTCAATACACCAGCAGTGAGGAGGAACAGAACCGCCCCGCCCCGACCACCGAGGACAGGGTAGCGGGGAAAAGGCCACTGGCGGTGGATCCGTCCCCCGCAGAGGCGCTGCCAGCAGAGAGCAGCCAAGTTCCAAAGCATCGTCGGCTCATTAGGATCGCCGCCGACGACGACGAGGAAGAGGAGGCCGCGCCCTATTTGGTCCGAACGTCACGCAGTCGTCCGGACGTCGCGCCGATCACTGGCGACCGGGCGACTAGTGACCCCCCTGCCCCTCACACCGAGCCGACGCGTCTTGGGGCGACAGAGGCGGCAGCAGCGATCGGTAGGACCAGGAGGAGGGTTTTTACAGCGACGCATAGGCGCTCTGATCTGTAAGTAGAACATTCTCGCCTTGACACTTCCTCCTATCATTATTATTGTTTTTGCGTTTGTTACTGCAGCTTTTGACATTGGTAAAATGGCATATTTTTGTTAGTGCGGCGTCTGACGTTGATCCCGACAACGTCGCTGGCTAGAAGACGGCCGAGCCGGCGGTTGTAGTTGAAGACGCCGCGCCACAGACCACCCAGGGGGGAACCGAGGGGCACCCCACGGTGGTGATCGGGGTTGAGACCGCTGAGGAGCACCTAGCTCCAGTGAGGACAGGAGCAGGCACCCCTTTGGGGGATGAAGAGGCTGCGAGGACACCTCCCCAGAGCAGTGTTGCGGAGGAGGAAGACAAAGCTCCGACTCCCCCGCCTGCTGAAGAAAGGAGGGTCCCCACTCCACCCCGAGCAGAGACCTCTTCGCCAAAGGGCTCCCCTGGCCGTGGTAAAGGTCCAGTGATACCTGTGACCACGGTTGGGGGAAGCACAGAGGGCGAGGAGACTCAAGCGGCCTCCGACGACGAAGTTGAAGAAATCCAAGGTCGCCCCCATGATGGTCGTCAGCACGTTTACGTGTGGCGCCAACGTGGGGACCATTTCATTGGTCATGAGGAGCTCGCAGAGACGGAGGAGGTTGCGAGGGTGGAGCGCGCAGCAAAGCGGCTCGTTGATGAGGTTAAGGTAAGCGGTCTTGCGTTCTGCTCGAAATGTAAATGCTCTGTCGCTTACTTCAATGTGTGATTTTTGTAGGGCGCGATGAAAATGGCGAAGTACCAGAAAAGGTGCTTCGACCAGACTGAGGAGATTGTGGCCGAGAACAAGGCCCTGTCCGCAGAGGTAGACCGTCTTCGGTCGGAGGCCGAGGAGAAGACGCCCGAGATGGGTGCTCAGGAAGAGCGCCTGCTCGATCTCAATCGGCGGTTAGCCGACAAGGATCAGGAAAGGAAAGGTCAGTCATGCATTCCGAGCAGTTGTATATAACCGCGTAGTCATTTTTGTTGACCGGAAATTGCTCCTGCAGACTTGAAGGAGGAGGTTGCGCGCCTCCGTCAAGAAAAGGAGAGGCTCGACCAGGAGCGTGCCAGCGCGCTGGACGCCGGGCGCTCAGCTGGTGAGGAATTAAGCAACAAGAGTCGAGAGTTGGCTGGTGAGAACAGTGTTACCCTACTTTTTGAGTACTCAATCGTTCCTATTCTTGTGTGTACGCTGACGTCCTGCATGGTTCTTAGTGCTCAAAGTAAATACCAAGAAGCACCTCGATGAGCTGATCAAGCACTGGGACTCCTGGAAGGCCAACTGCATCAAGCTCTAGAAAGGAGTGGCCCCGACTAGAGAGGGGGTATCCCAAATAGGTTGGTCCGCAGGAGGCAGACGACCTTCGTGTTGGTCTGCTTGATCTGTCGTCGACAGTGATCGGTGTTGACGGTCCTTAATGCTCACATTTAACCGTCAACTAATCATGGAAAAGGATCCAAATGCAACCAACACCTAGACTTAGGGTTTTATCTGATAGAATTCCACAAGTTTTGGTGTTTGTCTATTTCTACAGGGGGTTATCAGGAAATAAGGAAGAAAGGCCCACACGTCGGGTTTACATAGAGATATTAACGTGCCGCGCAATTTTCTATCATCTAGAGAAGACTCCAGAAGCCACGGGAACAAAGCGGAAGACGAGAGGCCTCAGGGACAGGGCGCCCGCCCTAGTCCTGAGGGCGCCCGCCCTCCCCCCTGGACCAATCAGGGTGAAGTTCGGGGATCATGCTCCACCGACCTAATACTTCAAGGAAAAACCACACGATCAATGTCGGTTTGATCCGACGGCCCAGATTCACTTGAAGGGACTATAAAACCAGACCCCCTGGCCCCTGGAGATCATACCTCTTCTACAGAATCAAAGTTAGGGTTTCAATTCTTCATCCAAGTAGAGAGGATCCCTCTAGTTCTTCTAGTTCTACCTCTAGTTCATCTAGATCTAGTTCTAGTTCATCTAGTTCTAGTTCTAGTTCCTCTAGTTCTAGTTCTAGTTAGTTCTAGTTGTAATCTAGAAAATAGGGAGAGAGAAGAGGAGAGCGGAGGAGGAGGAGCCGGATCTGTCGGATCTTCCTCAACATTGTACTTTTGCAGCAACTGGTTCGTTCTTCATCGTTCTCCAGGTTCTTCAATTCATAACTCCTGAGTTCTCTAATTACTTTTATTTACATTCAAGTTATTTATTGGATTCCCGCTTGCATCAAGTGCTCTAGTCTTTATAACGCTAGAGTAGTAATTAATAGATTAGACGTGGTGTTTAGTCTTGCGATTACCTGGAATTGCACCCAATCCTACGGATTGTTGTGGTAGCCCTAGGGTAGTGACAGCCCTAACGGTCGACGTATTCCACCACGTTCGGATCGGTGTTTGTAGGACCGTAGTCAGACCTTCCTAACCCCCTTCTCATCTCTTTCTGTGGTTAGTGCTCTGATGTCCCGATATAGATAATCTTGAAGTAATTCTTGATTCTTAGATCAACTAGAAAACTCTCAGGAAACTTCCTCTCTTCCCACCAAAAATAATTATATAGTTATCCTTGGGCGATCTTGGATCTTAATTAGTACACTCACGTTCTCTGTGGAAAATCGATACTCTGGAATACTCCCGAGTGAAAGCTACATCGGTTTCCGTGCGCTTGCGGATTTTTCTGTTTGCGTTTAAAATACCTAACAAGCTTTCTGGCGCCGTTGCCGGGGAACGGTAGCTGTGCTAGTTTCGAACCAAGTCGTCCGTGTATCCTTTTTCTTTTCTTTTTTTACCACACTCACCTTATCATTTTCACCATACCACATGGATTTCACTCTAAGCATTAATGAGCATGGAATTTATTTCATAGCCACTTCATTTACTCCATGCTCATATGCAACATCTTCACAATCCATTGGTCTCTCCAACATCACCACATTCAAGATCTCCAACCCCCTCTTCCTTTCTATTTATAAAAACTTTAAAAGGGCGGTTGTCGATGCATATGTTTATAATAAATTTTGCAGATCTCGTTGAGTTGATCTTGATATAGGTCAGCGTTGGAGGGGAAACCACTTCACTGACATAAATTGATGGTTTCCCAAGGACAAGCTTAGTGTCCTAAAACAAGCACTGATCAGATTGTAACATGAGCTTTTAATTATTTGCAACATTAACTTGTGTATTGAGCATATAAGGATAATTGTAAAAAAATTCCTTCGGGTATTCTTGTCACTAACCTTTCCAGGATTGGAGCAAGAAGATCGGATGAATGACAAGCACAAGGTATGTACAACCAATCATCATACAACATTGAATTAAATTCATCCAAACTTGAATTTTGCAAAAATTCAAGCTTGGGGGAGTACTTTACATAAAAACATCCTTTGCCATGTTGCTATATTGGTTGACCCTACCATTGAGACATGCTCAATTTATTAAATACTAATCACACTACTTCATCTCTACTTGAGTAGATCTCTATAAATGCTCTCATGCTACCTTTATTTGCTTTAGTATATGTCTAGGTTTGGAGTAGTTTCATTTATCTCTTAATTGAGCTTGGTGCTTAGTTTAGGAATGATGATCTTACTTCCAAGGGGTTATAAATTAAGCATGGTGCTTAGGTTAAAAAAGCCCTCCTGAATCAAATTAGACATGGTGTCTAGGTTGATTTTTGAGCCGATAGTATGCTATAGTAGATATGGGATATTTTGTTGGACTAACCCCTGCAGGAAAACTTTCACTATCGACCTGGGAAGTCCTGAGATACACTCACATTTTTGACAAAGAGAGAGGCACATGAAGTTTAACAATTTACACAAGGAAGGCATAGCTCACAAGAGATGATCCATGGAGGGTGCTACAAACACGATGCACAACCGCTAAGAAAGGAAAGCTTCCACAAGGAGATACCGTACCATCACTCTTCAAGTAAGGTAACATCTTAAGGTACTTGACTATCACTTCTATAAGCTTCTCCTTATTTTTGGCATTCACATGAGTAAAAGAGACAAACATGTATGATCTACAACTCTAGATTAACCAACCCAATCGATTCAACATGTTTAGTCCTTCCACCTTTTTGATTCCACACTCCTAATCATATAACCTAAAATGTTGCACACTCAATCTTTGGAAGATATAAACAAAACATATATATAGATAGATTATCTTTCCATAAGGTTGAGCAATCTAATCTGACAAATGCTAAATGCTACACTCATGATCTTATTATCCATCAACTTTGTCTTGCTCACTATGCTTAAGGTTAGAGAAGAATAAATACACTTTTGGTTCTGTTGGTGTTTTCCACCAACAGGGCCCATGCACTTGATCTCTGCCTTGTCTTTATGAGCAGGTACACTTCGAACAAAATATGAAGGAGTTTTACAACTCCCAGACTCCACCAAGTGAAGAACCTAGATCTAGGAGCACAAACACACTGGAGATACTAGACACTCAGGCAATCACTGCCCTGAGATGCTTGAGGACGTAACTACTGGAGTAACCCCGTAGTGGAAGTAATTACTGACCTTCTGCCGGTCAAGAGAGACAACCCAGGACGCCCCGTCATCCCGATCTCCATCGGCATGGTGGACTTCCTAGAAGCACTCTGCGACTTTGGCTCCAGCGTCAACATTATGCCCAAGAACCTCTGCGTCCGAGTTGGTACCTTGTACGCCCCTGCAAACTTCATGGTGATAGAGACTGGTACTGATGAGAGGGCACCCATCCTAGGGAGGCCATTCCTGAACACCTCGGGAGCTGTCATCTACGCTAGTGCTGCCAAGATCAGTTTCTACATCAAGGGGAAGAAGGAGACGTTTTCCTTCAAGAAACAAGACTACACAAATCCCAGAGCAATCCCGACATGAAACAAGGAAGAGGACCAACAGGAGGAACAAGAACAAGCAAATTTATACCGAGTTAGCTAAGATGGTCACTGCAGCTCAAGAAGGTCAAGATCGTCAACTCAAGTCACCTTTCTTGATCAAGAAGGACGTCCCTGGTGCCCAAGCATCGAGTGCACAATCAACGGATATTCTTTTCAGAAGACACTCTACGACACCGGATCTGACGTCAACATAATGGCCGTAGTCACTTATCAGCTCCTGTTCGGAACCATGCCCCTAAAACCGACATACATTCAGCTCCAGATGATTTTAAGGTTATTGTCATGGGAGAATACGAGTACAATGCACCCGTCATCCTTGGAAGACTGTTCCTCAACACCGTTAAAGCAATCATCTACATTGGAACCAGAGAAGTCCACATGCATTTCCCCTCTGAGAAGGTACGCCGCTATTTTACTGACTCTAACTATATAGTTAAAGACTCTAAGCAGGTCAGGACAAGAAGAAGACGACGCAACCGCAACCAGAGGAGGCAAATCATCAAGGACGGATGGGTAGACTATGAAGGAGAAGTTGTAAGGTCTGAAGACATACAACTTGAACAGAACTGTTCTGAAGAGACCGTAGCACCAAGTCAGGTGTGGAGAGAGAAGATAGTTATACACGAAGAGGAAGCACCGCCGGAACCACCGACTACGCCATCCAGCGAATCCCAGGACAACTGAGAAAATGGAGAGTCTCGTTCGGAGGACTTAAAAACACCGAACGCCTTGGTAAGAGTTAAACTTGGTAGTTATCCTTTTTCCCTTTCAATTATTTAAAATAGTTTGCTTAGTTAATCAGGTTCATATCATCTTAAAAAGAAAATAAAAATGTTAAAAATAGTAAGCCCCATGTGAGTATGCTCATGGCATAAAACCCATAAGTACATTCACTGTGGTGGCATAAAAATAAAATAAATATATTCCTGTCCTATAAAAATAAAATTATGATCCTACTAATGAGTAACATTTATTGAGGAGGCTCAACATGATAAAGGCTAGATATTTATGCTAACACTTAACTAGTTCCACAAAGCTTTGTTGTCTATTTGAGCTCCACAGAATTCAAGGATCAAAGAAGACTAGCAGAGGAAGGACATTCTAATCGCTGTCAGAGTGCTACCGACATTCAAATACACCTCCGCCACCTGCTAGCTACATCAGAAGAAATTATGTCAAAATCCAGCTTGGGGGAGAGCACCCCCATTTATCCAGCTAAGTGTTCTACTCACGTTTATACTTTACTCAAATAATAAAAAGATGCATAATCATAAAAACCCAAATAAAGATTTTATGCTTATATATATATCTTTGCTTAGTTTGCTAAATAAAAAAAATCAAGATAAGTATTATTTTTCTTTCTTAGTTTTATTTACTAGTATTCGGAAATAAAAAAAATACATAACCATGAAACCAAACACAGTTTTTGCTTTGAGTAATATATAATAGTTTTATGTAATACTAAGTTTTAAATAAAATAAAAAGAAAGTTTGATTCAAGTCTAGGTAATTGACAAACATGATATGAGAAGGTCTGAGCTACTATTTAACTTGTTCCAAGTTTTGCTAGAGTTCTGGAGATTTTATCTTTTGAAAATCTAAAAATTCATAAAAAAAATATATGAGATCATAATATCTAGAGTCTTATATGAAATAAATATTAAAACTGTGGGTACTTTCTTTGTTCAAGCCATTGTTAATTCTTGTAGTTTTGGTTGAGAGAATTATCATGCTCCCAAGATCAAGATCTTTTTGTTTTAAAAATATAAAAGATTCACTCTTCCGAAGTATTATTGCGTTAGAGGCATGGGACTATGCAAAAATTTGATTCGAAAAAAAAGAGTGAGATGAGAGGTAAAAATGGACAAGTGTCCAAAGTAGAATTAGGGGTACAAAGATACCCACCTGAGTGGAAAAAAATGGACATGTGTCCGACAGTAGAATTAGGGGTACTTGCTGCCCACTTGAAAAAAAAGAGACTAAAAAAAAAAGAGAAAAAAAAAGAGAAAAAAAAATGATAGCCCATGGTCCCTCTAATAAGCAATATGCCAGTAAGAGATGACAAACTCTTCAAAAAGGTCAAAGGTCTTGATCTAGGAGTATGACATTCCTCTCCCTTGCTCCGAGCATTGACATAGCAAAATGCAAAGTAAGTATGCTAAAATTTTTAAAGCTCTACTTATATATCTTTCGAGAAGAAGGCAAATGCCTCAGATTTATTTTGGAAACTTATAAACAACTCCAGAACAAAGGTAAGACAGAAGAACTTGAGACATAGTGCTTGACTTGATCATTCTGTTTTTCAATCACTTAAGACCTTAGTGATAACTTAAAACCCCTTTAGTAAAAGGCATAAAAGTAACCCCTGTTTTCTTGATGATTTTAGCTTTGCTCAGGGACGAGCAAAGGTTAAGCTTGGGGGAGCTTGTTGACGGTCCTTAATGCTCACATTTAACCGTCAACTAATCATGGAAAAGGATCCAAATGCAACCAACACCTAGACTTAGGGTTTTATCTGACAGAATTCCACAAGTTTTGGTGTTTGTCTATTTCTACAGGCGCTTATCAGGAAATAAGGAAGAAAGGCCCACACGTCGGGTTTACATAGAGATATTAACGTGCCGCGCAATTTTCTATCATCTAGAAGACTCCAGAAGCCACGGGAACAAAGTGGAAGACGAGAGGCCTCAGGGACAGGGCGCCCGCCCTAGTCCTGAGGGCGCCCGCCCTCCCCCTGGACCAATCAGGGTGAAGTTCGGGGATCATGCTCCACCGACCTAATACTTCAAGGAAAAACCACACGATCAATGTCGGTTTGATCCGACGGCCCAGATTCACTTGAAGGGACTATAAAACCAGACCCCCCTAGCCCCTGGACATCATACCTCTTCTACAGAATCAAAGTTAGGGTTTCAATTCTTCATCCAAGTAGAGAGGATCCCTCTAGTTCTTCTAGTTCTACCTCTAGTTCTTCTAGATCTAGTTCTAGTTCATCTAGTTCTAGTTCTAGTTCCTCTAGTACTAGTTCTAGTTAGTTCTAGTTGTAATCTAGAAAATAGGGAGAGAGAAGAGGAGATCGGAGGAGGAGGAGCCGGATCTGTCGGATCTTCCTCAACATTGTACTTTTGCAGCAACTGGTTCGTTCTTCATCGTTCTCCAGGTTCTTCAATTCATAACTCCTAAGTTCTCTAATTACTTTTATTTACATTCAAGTTATTTATTGGATTCCCGCTTGCATCAAGTGCTCTAGTCTTTATAACGCTAGAGTAGTAATTAATAGATTAGACGTGGTGTTTAGTCTTGCGATTACCTGGAATTGCACCCAATCCTACGGATTGTTGTGGTAGCCCTAGGGTAGTGACAGCCCTAACGGTCGACGTATTCCACCACGTTCGGATCGGTGTTTGTAGGACCGTAGTCAGACCTTCCTAACCCCCTTCTCATTTCTTTCTGTGGTTAGTGCTCTGATGTCCCGATATAGATAATCTTGAAGTAATTCTTGATTCTTAGATCAACTAAAAAACTCTCAGGAAACTTCCTCTCTTCCCACCAAAAATAATTATATAGTTATCCTTGGGCGATCTTGGATCTTAATTAGTACACTCACGTTCTCTGTGGAAAATCGATACTCTGGAATACTCCCGGGTGAAAGCTACATCGGTATCCGTGCGCTTGCGGATTTTTCTGTTTGCGTTTAAAATACCCAACAATCGGCGACATCAACCTCTGCGGGACAGCAACTCCCCCCGTCCATTGCCGGAGATGGGCGGTCGACTCCTGCGGTCTCGACCAGCCAGACGCCGGTGGCCCCGACCCCTTCGATTGGGCGGCAAGGACGTGCGGGTGATCAGCCCGAGCAGTAGGCCGGTAGAGTAGTCTGTAGGAGTAGACTAGGGACCACCCGGAGGGGTGTTTATTGTAAACTTTGTACCTAAAGTTTGTAATAAAGATTAATTTATTGTAACAATGGTTTTTGAGCGTTGTAATGTTGTCCGAGTGATGTATCACTGAGTTGGTTAGTAACCCGTAAGGACCTTCGTCCTAAAAGCAGATTGTTGCACTTGTCGAGAGTTCTGCATATAAAAGAGGTATAAAGCAAGGAAGAAAAAATTTATTACTGCTGATCGTAAGAGTTTTACAAACGAGGTGTAATGGAACTTATGGATAAAAACGACGCAGTTTGTCTATGTGCCAAGAGTTAGGCAGGCATGTTCTATCTGGGTACGCCAGTCTGTAAGATGTAGGGCGTGTGACTTCGATGACCACAAAGGGTCCTTCCCAAGGTGTGGATTACTTGTGCGTTCCTTTTTGGCTTGTTTTCCACTTGAGTACCAGATCACCGACCACGAAGGAACGGTCTTTGACGTTCCTATTGTGATACCGCCTAATGGCTTCGAGATACTTTGCTATTCGAAGGCATGAGATTAGGCACTTTTCTTCTGTGCAGTTGATTTCAAGCTCTCTGGAGAGGTCAGCCGAAGACTGGTCGAAATTTTCAACTCTTGGAGATCCAAAGGTCACATCGGCCGGAAGCACTGCTTCGGTGCCGTAAACCATGAAGTAGGGTGATACACCCGTGTTGCGACTAGCCTGTGTTCGGAGACCCCAGACAACAGCCGGTAGCTCCTCCATCCATCATCCTAGTGCTCTGTCGTTCTTGGTGTACAGCCTTTTCTTTAGAGCATCGATAATCATTCCATTCGCTCGCTCTACTTGACCGTTGGCGCGTGGGTGAGCTACCGACACGTACTTTATGACTATGCCCCTATCATCACAGAAGTCCCAAAATGTAGTGCCAGTGAACTGAGTGCCCAGGTCAGTGATTATGCTATTGGGGATCCCAAATCTATGTATAGTTTGATTGAGGAACTCCACAGCCTTCTTGGAGGTTGCTTTGACCAGTGGCATGTACTCGATCCACTTCGAGAATTTTTCGATTAGTACAAAGACGAACTTGAAGTTGCCGGGGGCCGGCTTAAATGGCCCGATCATGTCAAGACCCCAACAGGCGAAAGGCCCGAACGACGGAATAGTTTGGATCTCGTGAGCAGGCACGTTGGTCCTCGTGGCGAGGAACTGGCATCCTTCACAGTGTCAGACCAGTTTCTCGGCGTCGACGACCGCGGTTGGCCAGTAAAAACCTGCTCGGAAGGCCTTCCTGACCAGTGTTCTGGAGGCAGCGTGGTTGCCTCAGGACCCGGCGTGTATGTCGTCTAAGAGCTTGACGCCATCACCTTGGGATATGCATTTGAGCAACACTTCGGAGCTTGCATTCTTTCGCATAAGTTTACCATCAACCAGTATGTAAATCTTGGACCGTCGGATGAGGCGCTCATTCTCCGTTTTATCTTGAAAGCCCGATGCATCCGATATATACTTAATGAAGGGAGTACGCCAATCGTGGCTGCCGATTGTCGGATTGGTATCATCTATGAGCATTGCCTCATTGGGTTGCTTTTCGACCAGGTCTGTTCCGACGCTTGGCGCGTGGATGTCTTGAACGAAAACGCCTTGCGGAATCTGGGCCCGAGATGACCCTATCTTTGACAAGACATCGGCTGCCTGGTTCCTATCCCAGACCACGTGGATGTATTCTATGCCGTAGAAATTGGATTCCCATTTCCGAATTTCTTTGCAGTAGAGGTCCATCTTTTCGTGGGTTGCGTCCCATTCCTTGTTGAGCTGGTTGATGACCAGGGCAGAGTCACCATGGACGTGGAGGCGTTTGACTCCCAGTTCGACGGCCAGTCGTATGCCGTGTTGGCATGCTTCGTATTCGGCGACGTTGTTCGATGCCGAAAAGAGGATCCTAAGGACGTAACGTAGTTTGTCCTTGTTAGTTTGTCCTAAGGACGTAACGTAGTTTGACCAGTGGTCGGAGGTGTCCGACGGGGGGGGGGGGCTCATTGAGGTCCGTCCATTCTGCGATGAAATCGACCAGGGCCTGGGACTCGACGGTAGTGCGTCTCTGGAAATCTAGGGAGAATGGGCATAATTCCATTGCCCATTTTACAATTCTGTCGTTGGCGTCCTTGTTGCGCAAAATGTCCCCCAGAGGGAAACTAGTGGTTACCAAGACCCGATGACCATCGAAGTAATGCTTCAGTTTCCTTGAAGTTATTAAGATGGCGTAGATGAGCTTTTGTATCTGAGGGTACCTGGTCTTGGACTCATTTAAGACTTCGCTTATGAAGTAAACTGGTCTCTGGACTTTGTACACGTGGCCTGGCTCGTCCCGCTCGACCACCATT
Organism: Sorghum bicolor; assembly: GCF_000003195.3. NCBI lineage: Eukaryota > Viridiplantae > Streptophyta > Magnoliopsida > Poales > Poaceae > Sorghum > Sorghum bicolor. Next base: position 20,188,311 of record NC_012875.2, on the reverse strand, counting down.
GCTGTGGAGACAACCCTATCGGTTGCTGCTATGTAAAGGCGCAGGTCCTCGTTGGGTTGAGGTGCTGTGAGAACGGGTGGTGAGGTGAGGAAAGTTTTGAGCAGGGTGAACGCAACGTCAGCTTCCTCTGTCCAAAAGAATTTTTCCGATGCCTTTAGGAGTTTGAAGAAGGGGAGGCCTTTTTCTCTCAGTCTAGAGATAAAACGGCTGAGAGCAGCCATACAACCGGTGAGCTTTTGAATATCCTTGACGTTCTTAGGTGGTCGCATGTCGAGCACTGCCTTTACTTTTGAGGGATTCGGTCGTATGCCGTCGCGGCTGATGACGTTGCCGAGTAGTAGTCCAGAGGGGACCCCAAAGATACACTTTTTGGGGTTAAGCTTCCACTTGTATTTATTTAGTGCCTTAAAGGTTCGATCTAGGTTGTCAATTAGAGTACTCGCGTCCCTTTTTTTGACGACAACATCGTCTACGTAAGCCTCGACGAGGTCGTCACGAATCTCGTCGTGGAGGCATTGCTGAATGGCCCGTTAATAAGTAGCTCTAGCATTTTTGAGACCGAAGGACATGGTCGTGTAGCAATACGCACCGAAAGGGGTGATAAAAGATGTTTTGATCTGGTCATCTTCCTCTAGTGAGATCTGGTGATAACCAGAGTAACAATCTAGAAAGGAGAGGAGTTCGCATCCGGCCGTTGACTCGACCACCTCGTCGATGCGAGGAAGACCAAAAGGATCTTTAGGACAGTGTTTATTAAGATCAGTGTAATCAACGCACATTCTCCATTCATTGTTCTTTTTTTTACAAGGACCGGATTAGCGAGCCAATCGGGATGATACACTTCTTTAATGAATTCGGCTGCTAGAAGCCGTGTTATTTCTGTCCTAATAGCCTCCTTTTTGTCACGAGCGAACCGTCATAGCTTCTGCTTGATAGGTCTTGCGGTCTTCGAGACGTTTAAGGAGTGCTCGATCTGGTTTCGTGGGATGCCGGGCATGTCTGCGGGTTTCCATACGTAAACGCTTACGTTGTCCCTTAGAAACCTGACGAGCGCGTCTTCCTATTTAGGGTCCACATTGGCCCCGATGAGGGCTGTCTTCTCGGGGCTGCCGTCGACCAGCTGTACTTCCTTGTGCTCTTTGGACTTTGAATGTTTCCTCGGAGTCTTCTGCTCAGGTAGTTGAAGCTGGTCGCGTGGAAACTGCATAGCTTGGGCTACGGTTTCTGCCATGCGGATCGAGAGGTCGATTGCCTCAGTGACCCTGAAGCTTTCCTCCTCACAGGTGTATGCGGTGTAGATATTGCCTCTGACGGTTAGGACGCCCTTTTCTGTTGGCATCTTGAGGACCAGGTATGAGTAGTGCGGAACTGCCATGAACTTTGTTAGTGATGGTCGGCCCAGAATTGCATGGTAAGTGCCATCAAAGTCGGCGACTACAAAGTTGATGAACTCTGTTCAAAAGTGGTCGGGCGTTCCGAACTGGACAGGCAGTGTTATCTGTCCGAGGGGTACTGAACTCTGACCTGGTAGGACTCCCCAGAATTGTGTGTCATACGGTTTCAGTTGCGCCAGGGTTATCTTGAGAGCGGGCAGGCTGTTGCGGAATAGGATGTCAATGGAGCTGCCCCCGTCAACAAGCACGCGCTCAAATCTGACGGTATTGATGCAAGGATCCAGGATCAGAGGGAAACGTCCTGGCTCCAGGATGGTGGCTCATTGGTCCTTCCTGTTGAAGGGGATCTCCCTGTGCGACCAGGGAGGAAATTTTGGGTTGGCGACCAGACTGTCTGCGCTGTCCACGTTGAGGCAGGCTCTCTTCAGGAGCTTTCTTTCTCGCTTGGATTCGATGGAAACTTTGCCTCCGAAGATGGAGTGGACCACGTCGGTGGGACTGACGTACTGGTGTCGTGGGTCCCTATCCTGGTCGTCGTCTTCGTCTTCGTGACCACGTCTGTCCTGCTTCCCGTTTTTCTTGGCGGAATCGTCTTGAGCGGCCCGCTGTGTGTAGATACTTTTTAGGACACGGGATTCTTCCAACGTATGATTGGACTTGGGATGGAGTTGGCACGGTCCTTTCAACGTCTTGTTGTAATCTTCCTGGTAGTCTCGCCGCCCATTAGGGCGCTTGACCGCGTTCACCTCATGGTCATGGTCGCGAGGGCGCTTGCCTCTGAAGTCATCGCGGTTGTCACGCCGCATGTCCCAACCTTCTCTATGGTCGCGGTTGTCAGTGCGACGATGGTTCCTGTTGTCAAAGCGTCCGCGACTGTCGTCTCATCGAGGAGGCTGGTCGGGGCCTCTCGCGTCCTCTCGGATGAGCTTTTCTGCGTCGTCGGCGTCAGCGTAGTTTTTTGCCGTGGCGAGGAGCTCAGCCATCGTGGTCGGCCTTTTGCGCAGTAGCTTGTTCCTTAGTGCTTCGTGGAAGCGTAGCCCTTTAATGAAAGCTGATATAGCCTCGTCGTGAGAAATTTTCGGAATTTTAAGACGCATATCCGAGAATCGTCGGATGTAATCACGCAGAGGCTCGTTTTTCCTGTCTCTTATTCTCTCGAGGTCGTACTTGTTCCCAGGTTGCTCGCAGGTAGCGATGAAATTGTCGATAAACGCCTGGCGCAGTTCTTCCCAAGAGTCGAAAGAGTCCTCGGGCAGACTGAGGAGCCACTGATGACCAGCTTGGTCGAGGACAACTGGGAAGTAATTTACCATGATGTGCTCGTCTCCTGCTGCTGACCGAACTGCAATCTCGTAGAGAGTGATCCAGTTTTCTAGGTTTTCCTTGACGTCATATTTTTTAAGCTTCTCGAGTTTAAAGTTGCGGGACCATATGACTTGGTGAAGGTGTGAAGAAAACTGCCATAGGCCGGGAGGGCCGTGCGCGGCATCGTACTCAATGCGCCGCAAGTTCTCGTGCACCACTCTTTCCATGGCGCGCCTGTTGATGCGGTCCCGGGCGTCCTTGGGAGGGATGTTGTATCATAGATCCCTGTGCTGGTTTACTTCCTCACCACGCCCACGCTTCTGCTCGTGGTAGCCGCCGGTGTCCCAACCACGGTTGTCGCGCCCCACATCCTTCCTGCGGTTGTTGGGAGAGCGGCTACGGTGGCGCTCACTGGGTTGAGGTGAAGTCCGGCTGCGATGAGTTTGGTTACGGTGGCGCTCGCTGGGTTGAGGTGAAGTCCGGCTGCGATGAGTTTGGTCGGAAGAGACCTCTGTGTAGGAGATAGCTTGGACCCTTTCGAGTAAGGTGGCTGTCTGTCCCATCGCGGCGATCAGGTGTGCGCGTATACTGGATCGGACACCCTGGCACTCAGGAGTATCAGGGAGTCGGTCCAGGTTTGCCATAGCAACAGCCACGTTAGCACTTGGCGTTTTGTAGACATGCTGATCTTCGACCATGTCGAAAGCGTCACTGAGGTTATGCGGCGCAAGTTGCCGTTCCTTGTCCGCGCGCCACCGAGCGCGGTCGGTGTTGCGCTGTTCGCGGAGCTGCTTCAGCTCGTCTGTTTCTCCATCGACAACCGGTTCATCGTTGCTGACATTGAAGATAAGATCTCCCTGCCGAGGCGAAAAGACTGGGAAGCGAGAAAAACCCGGAGGATACGGTGGTAAATCCAGGTCGTAATCTTTGTCCTCGGAGTTTATAACCTCGGTAGGGATAGACCCTGTGCTGGAGTTTGTACTGGAAGCCTGATCGTTCGGCAGTACTTGGATTGATACCATGTTGACGTAATGGCGAGCTGCTCGGCTGTTCTGTCTCGGCGACCAGCCCGCCCTGTTGAAAAGGGATTGGATGTGCCGTGAGTAGTGATCGGCCGAGTTGTTTAGTCCGTAGGGAGAAATCTGGTCTGGATCTGCCTTGAGCTCGACGGACCACACCGTGGGGGTGGACGTTATTGTCAGAGACATCCCCAGCTGTTCGTGTGTGACGACACGAGTTGGTCGGCAGGAGTCGAAAGAGTCTGTTGGCGCGACTTGATCAGATCGGCGCGAGATCCCATCTACCAGTCGGGAAGCTTCGAGGAGCCTGAGATCGGCGCGATCAAGGGCTCGGAAAAGATCCGAGTCGTCGACCTTCTTTCCCCTGTAACGAGGGAGCGGAGGCCGAGTGCTCGGTGTCGGCGTGATCGGAATCGACGTCGCTGTCATCCCAGATCGGATCTGGGTTTCTTCCGAAGTCGTGGTCGTGAGGCCGCCGCCATGACTCGTCCACGTGATCTGGCCGACGGTGAACGTGTGGCCTTCAGGCACGGCCGCGGAAGCTGGAACGATGACCATCTTGTTCGTCGAGAGACCTATACGCACACCCCCTACCTGGCGCGCCACTGTCGACGAAAGCTAGTCGGTAGTCTACCTTAGGGTATACCCACGGTAGTAGTTTATTGGTAGACGGTGCGTAAGCTACAAACTTGATGGTGACGCAAGACACAGACAAGGTTTTTATCTAGGTTCGGCTGCCGTGTGGGCGTAATACCTACGTCCTGTGTCTGATTGTATTGGATTGTGTTGAGAGATAATGCGTCCTAGGGGGGTCCCTTGCCCCTCCTTATATAGTCCGGAGGGCAGGGTTACCAATCTGAAAAGTAATCCTAGTTGGTTACAATTGCCATAGATAGCACAATATCAATTCCTATTCTAACTGACTATAATCCGTCTTGATCTCCACGTCTTGTTTCCTTGCATGAAACTCCAAGCAGCTGGATCAAGCCTCGGACTGTCTTCGTGATGGGCCAAGCCTCCCGGCCCAAGTCTAGCCGTCAGGGTATAGGGGTTTATACCCCCACAGTCTCCAAACAGACCGAAGCGAGATTCCATATGACACATGTCATCTAGGAGTTCCATTGGGTGCGTCCAAATTGATTTCTTAACATATGGTACATTGCATGCAAACTGTGCAACTATCTTGCATCAAGATTAGCACTATATCCGAACAGACCACGTCGAGCCTCCACTTGAGCCTCTTCAACTATGAGTACCATCGGGTACGTCTAAAATGGTTTCTTAGCCTATGGTGCATTTGGCGTAAACCGTGCATATATCTTCTACCAAAACTAACACTCTCTCTAAACAAACCGAAGCAAGATTACATATGATACACATCATCAAGGAGTTATATCAGGTGCGTCCTAATTGATTTCTGAGCATATCGTATGTTCCATACAAACCGTGGATCTATCTTGCATCAAGATTAGCACTATCTCCAAACAGACCAAACCGAGCTTCCACTTGAGCCTCTTCATCTAGGAGTACAAACAGGTGTGTCAAAAATGGTTTCTTAGACTATGGTGCATTAGGCACAAACTATGCACGTATCTTGCACCAAAACTAACATTATCTCCAAACAGACCGAAGCGAGATTCCATATGACACACATCATCTAAGAGTTCCATTGGGTGCGTCCAAATTGATTTCTTAACATATGGTACGTTGCATGCAAATTGTGCAACTATCTTACATCAAGATTAGCACTATATCCGAACAGACCAAATCGAGCCTCCACTTGAGCCTCTTCAACTATGAGTACCATCGGGTGCGTCTAAAATAGTTTCTTAGCCTATGGTGCATTTGGCGTAAACCGTGCATAATCATCAAGGAGTTATATCAGGTGTGTCCTATTTAATTTATGAGCATATCGTATGTTCCATGCAAACCGTGCATCTATCTTGCATCAAGATTAGCACTATCTCCAAACAGACCAAACCGAGCTTCCACTTGAGCCTCTTCATCTAGGAGTACAAACAGGTGTGTCAAAAATGATTTCTTAGACTACGGTGCATTAGGCACAAACTATGCATGTATGTTGCACCGAAACTAACATTGTCTCCAAACAGACCGAAGCGAGATTGCATATGACACACGTCATCTATGAGTTCCATTGGGTGCATCCAAATTGATTTCTTAACATATGGTACGTTGCATGCAAACTGTGCAACTATCTTGCATCAAGATTAGCACTATATCCGAATAGACCAAATCGAGCCTCCACTTGAGCCTCTTCAACTATGAGTACCATCGGGTGCGTCTAAAATGGTTTCTTAGCCTATGGTGCATTTGGCGTAAACCGTGCATATATCTTCTACCAAAACTAACACTCTCTCTAAACAAACCGAAGCAAGATTACATATGATACACATCATCAAGGAGTGACATCAGGTGCGTCCTAGTTGATTTCTGAGCATATCGTATGTTCCATGCAAACCGTGCATCTATCTTGCATCAAGATTAGCACTATCTCCAAACAGACCAAACCGAGCTTCCACTTGACCCTCTTCATCTAGGAGTACAAATAGGTGGTCAACCGGTTTCTTAGACTTGCAGTACCAATCCGTATAAGACC
>NC_012875.2:20179368-20180762 GCF_000003195.3 Sorghum bicolor | reverse complement strand
CATCTAGGAGTACAAACAGGTGTGTCAAAAATGGTTTCTTAGACTATGGTGCATTAGGCACAAACTATGCACCTATCTTGCACCGAAACTAACATTGTCTCCAAACAGACCGAAGCGAGATTGCATATGACACACGTCATCTAGGAGTTCCATTGGGTGCATCCAAATTGATTTCTTAACATATGGTACGTTGCATGCAAACTGTGCAACTATCTTGCATCAAGATTAGCACTATATCCGAACAGACCAAATGGAGCCTCCACTTAAGCCTCTTCAACTACGAGTACCATCGGGTGCGTCTAAAATGGTTTCTTAGCCTATGGTGCATTAGTCGTAAACCGTGCACATATCTTCTAACAAAACTAACACTGTCTCTAAACGAACCGAAGCAAGATTCCATATGACACACATCATCAAGGAGTTATATCAGGTGCGTCCTAATTGATTCCTGAGCATATCGTATGTTCCATGCAGACTGTGCCTCTATCTTGAATCAAGATTAGCACTATCTCCAAATAGACCAAACCGAGCTTTCACTTGAGCCTTTTACCTAGGAGTACCATCGGGTGCGTCCAAAATGGTTTCTTAGCCTATGCTGCATTATGTGCAAACCTTGCACCTATCTTGCACCAAAACTAACACTGTCTCCAAACAGACCGAAGCAAGATTTCGTATGACACACGTCATCTAGGAGTTCCACCATGTGCGTCCAGATTGATTTCCAAGCATTTTATATGTTCCATGCAAACCGTACACCTATCTTGCATTAAGATTAGCACTATCCCCAGACAGACCGAACCGAGCATCCACTTGAGCACCTTCACCTAGGAGTACCAACAAGTGCGTCCAAAATGGTTTCTTAGACTATGGTGCATTAGGTGCAAACTGTGCACCTATCTTGCACTGAAACTAACAATATCTCCAAATGGACCAAATTGAGACTCCATATGACACACGTCATCAAGGAGTTCCATCGGGTGCATCCAAATTGGTTTCCAAGCATATGGTATGTTCCATGCAAACCGTGCACCTATCTTGCATCAAGATTAGCACTATCTCCAAACAGACCGAACCAAGCTTCCACTTGAGCCTCTTCATCTAGGAGTACAAATAGGTGCGTCAAAAATGGTTTCTTAGACTATGGTGCATTAGGCACAAATTATACACCTATCTTGCACCGAAACTTATATTGTCTCCAAATGGACCGAAGCGAGATTCCATAGGACACGTGTCATCTAGGAGTTCCATTGGGTGCGTCCAAATTGATTTCATAACATACGGTACGTTGCATGCAAACTGTGCAACTATCTTGCATCAAGATTAGCACTATATCCGAACAGACCAAATCGAGCCTCCACTTGAGCCTCTTCAACTATGAGTACCATCGGGTGCGT
>NC_012875.2:20174069-20179268 GCF_000003195.3 Sorghum bicolor | reverse complement strand
AAAAACAAAAAAAAAAAAAAAAAAAGAAACCCAGAAAACGGCGCAACTAGCTGGTCCAGTGTCGCCTAGTTGATTTCTGAGCATATCGTATGTTCCATGCAAACCGTGCATCTATCTTGCATCAAGATTAGCACTATCTCCAAACAGACCAAACCGAGCTTCCACTTGAGCCTCTTCATCTAGGAGTACAAATAGGTGTGTCAAAATGGTTTCTTAGACTATGGTGCATTAGGCACAAACTATGCACCTATCTTGCACTGAAACTAACATTGTCTCCAAACAGACCGAAGCGAGATTCCATATGACACACGTCATCTAGGAGTTCCATTCGGTGCGTCCAAATTGATTTCTTAACACATGGTACATTGCATGCAAACTGTGCAACTATCTTGCATCAAGATTAGCACTATACCCGAACAGACCAAATCGAGCCTCCACTAGAGCCTCTTCAACTATGAGTACCATCGGGTGCGTCTAAAATGGTTTCTTAGCCTATGGTGCATTGGCGTAAACCGTGCATATATCTTCTACCAAAACTAACACTCTCTCTAAACAATCCGAAGCAAGATTACATATGATACACATCATCAAAGAGTTATATCAGGTGTCTCCTAATTGATTTCTGAGCATATCGTATGTTTCATGCAAACCGTGCATCTATCTTGCATCAAGATTAGCATTATCTCCAAACAGACCAAACCGAGCTTCCACTAGAGCCTCTTCATCTAGGAGTACAAACAGGTGTGTCAAAAATGGTTTCTTAGACTATGGTGCATTAGGCACAAACTATGCACCTATCTTGCACCGAAACTAACATTGTCTCCAAACAGACCGAAGCGAGATTGCATATGACACACGTCATCTAGGAGTTCCATTGGGTGCATCCAAATTGATTTCTTAACATATGGTACGTTGCATGCAAACTGTGCAACTATCTTGCATCAAGATTAGCACTATATCCGAACAGACCAAATGGAGCCTCCACTTAAGCCTCTTCAACTACGAGTACCATCGGGTGCGTCTAAAATGGTTTCTTAGCCTATGGTGCATTAGTCGTAAACCGTGCACATATCTTCTAACAAAACTAACACTGTCTCTAAACGAACCGAAGCAAGATTCCATATGACACACATCATCAAGGAGTTATATCAGGTGCGTCCTAATTGATTCCTGAGCATATCGTATGTTCCATGCAGACTGTGCCTCTATCTTGAATCAAGATTAGCACTATCTCCAAATAGACCAAACCGAGCTTTCACTTGAGCCTTTTACCTAGGAGTACCATCGGGTGCGTCCAAAATGGTTTCTTAGCCTATGCTGCATTATGTGCAAACCTTGCACCTATCTTGCACCAAAACTAACACTGTCTCCAAACAGACCGAAGCAAGATTTCGTATGACACACGTCATCTAGGAGTTCCACCATGTGCGTCCAGATTGATTTCCAAGCATTTTATATGTTCCATGCAAACCGTACACCTATCTTGCATTAAGATTAGCACTATCCCCAGACAGACCGAACCGAGCATCCACTTGAGCACCTTCACCTAGGAGTACCAACAAGTGCGTCCAAAATGGTTTCTTAGACTATGGTGCATTAGGTGCAAACTGTGCACCTATCTTGCACTGAAACTAACAATATCTCCAAATGGACCAAATTGAGACTCCATATGACACACGTCATCAAGGAGTTCCATCGGGTGCATCCAAATTGGTTTCCAAGCATATGGTATGTTCCATGCAAACCGTGCACCTATCTTGCATCAAGATTAGCACTATCTCCAAACAGACCGAACCAAGCTTCCACTTGAGCCTCTTCATCTAGGAGTACAAATAGGTGCGTCAAAAATGGTTTCTTAGACTATGGTGCATTAGGCACAAATTATACACCTATCTTGCACCGAAACTTATATTGTCTCCAAATGGACCGAAGCGAGATTCCATAGGACACGTGTCATCTAGGAGTTCCATTGGGTGCGTCCAAATTGATTTCATAACATACGGTACGTTGCATGCAAACTGTGCAACTATCTTGCATCAAGATTAGCACTATATCCGAACAGACCAAATCGAGCCTCCACTTGAGCCTCTTCAACTATGAGTACCATCGGGTGCGTCTAAAATGGTTTCTTAGCCTATGGTGCATTTGGCGTAAACCGTGCATATATCTTCTACCAAAACTAACACTCTCTCTAAACAAACCGAAGCAAGATTACATATGATACACATCATCAAGGAGTTATATCAGGTGCGTCCTAATTGATTTCTGAGCATATCGTATGTTCCATGCAAACCGTGCATCTATCTTGCATCAAGATTAGCACTATCTCCAAACAGACCAAAACCAAGCTTCCACTTGAGCCTCTTCATCTAGAAGTACAAACAGGTGTGTAAAAAATGGTTTCTTAGACTATGGTGCATTAGGCACAAACTGTGCACCTATCCTGCACCGAAACTAACATTGTCTCCAAACAGACCGAAGCGAGATTCCATATGACACCCGTCATCTAGGAGTTCCATTGGGTGCGTCCAAATTGATTTCTTAACATATGGTACATTGCATGCAAACTGTGCAACTATCTTGCATCCAAGATTAGCACTATATCTGAACAGACCAAATCGAGCCTCCACTTGAGCCTCTTCAACTATGAGTACCATCGGGAGCGTATAAAATGGTTTCTTAGCCTATGGTGCATTTGGCGTAAACCGTGCATATATCTTCTACCAGAACTAACAATCTCTCTAAACATACCGAATCAAGATTACATATGATACACATCATCAAGGAGTTATATCAGGTGCGTCCTAATTGATTTCTGAGCATATCGTATGTTCCATGCAAACCGTGCATCTATCTTGCATCAAGATTAGCACTATCTCTAAACAGACCAAACCGAGCTTCCACTTGAGCCTCTTCATCTAGGAGTACAAACAGGTGTGTCAAAAATGGTTTCTTAGACTATGGTGCATTAGGCACAAACTATGCACGTATCTTGCACCAAAACTAACATTGTCTCCAAACAGACCGAAGCGAGATTGCATATGACACACGTCATCTAGAAGTTCCATTGGGTGCATCCAAATTGATTTCTTAACATATGGCACGTTGCATGCAAACTGTGCAACTATCTTGCATCAAGATTAGCACTATATCTGAACAGACCAAATCGAGCCTCCACTTGAGCCTCTTCAATTACGAGTACCATCGGGTGCGTCTAAAATGGTTTCTTAGCCTATGGTGTATTAGGCGTAAACCGTGCACATATCTTCTACCAAAACTAACACTGTCTCTAAACGAACCGAAGCAAGATTCCATATGACACACATCATCTAGGAGTTATATCAGGTGCGTCCTAATTGATTTCTGAGCATATCGTATGTTCCATGCAAACCGTGCATCTATCTTGCATCAAGATTAGCACTATCTCCAAACAGACCAAACCGAGCTTCCACTTGAGCCTCTTCATCTAGGAGTACAAACAGGTGTGTCAAAATGGTTTCTTAGACTACGGTGCATTAGGCACAAACTATGCACCTATCTTGCACGGAAACTAACATTGTCTCCAAACAGACCGAAGCGAGATTCCATATGACACACGTCATCTAAGAGTTCCATTGGGTGCGTCCAAATTGATTTCTTAACATATGGTACGTTGCATGCAAACTGTGCAACTATCTTGCATCAAGATTAGCACTATATCCGAACAGACCAAATCGAGCCTCCACTTGAGCCTCATCAACTATGAGTACCATCGGGTGCGTCTAAAATGGTTTCTTAGCCTATGGTGGATTTGGCGTAAACCGTGCATAATCATCAAGGAGTTATATTAGGTGCGTCCTAATTGATTTCTGAGCATATCGTATGTTCCATGTTGACGGTCCTTAATGATGACAATTAACCATCAACTAATCATAGAAAAGGATCCAAATGCAACCAACACCTAGACTTAGGGTTTTATCTGACAGAATTCCACAAGTTTTGGTGTTTGTCTATTTCTGCAGGGGGTTATCAGGAAATACGGAAGAAAGGCCCACACGTCGGGTTTACATAGAGATATTAACGTGCCGCACAATTATCTACCATCTAGAAGAGTCCAGAAGCCACGGGAGCGAACGGGAGACGTAACGGAGCCGGGCACTGGGCGCCCGCCCTCCCTTACTAGGCGCCCGCCCTCCCCCCTGGACCAAACAGAGTCCAATTCGGGGACAACACTCCACCGACCTAATACTTCAAGGAAAACCACACGATCAATGTCGGTTTGATCCGACGGCCCAGATTCACTTGAAGGGACTATAAAACCAAACCCCCTGGCCCCTAGAGATCATACCTCTTCTACAGAATCAAAGTTAGGGTTTCAATTCTTCATCCAAGTAGAGAGGGTCCCTCTAGTTCTTCTAGTTCTACCTCTAGTTCATCTAGATCTAGTTCTAGTTCATCTAGTTCTAGTTCTAGTTCCTCTAGTTCTAGTTCTAGTTAGTGCTAGTTGTAATCTAGAAAATAGGAAGAGAGAAGAGGAGAGCGGAGGAGGAGGAGCCGGATCTGTCGGATCTTCCTCAACATTGTACTTTTGCAGCAACTGGTTCGTTCTTCATCGTTCTCCACGTTCTTCAATTCATAATTCCTGAGTTCTCTAATTACTTTTATTTACATTCAAGTTATTTATTGGATTCCCGCTTGCATCAAGTGCTCTAATCTTTGAAACATTAGAGTAGTAATTAATAGATTAGACGTGGTGTTTAGTCTTGCAATTACCTGGAATTGCACCCAATCCTGCGGATTGTTGTGGTAGCCTTAGGGTAGTGACAGCCCTAACGGTCGACGTATTCCACCTCGTTCGGATCGGTGTTTGTAGGACCGTAGTCAGACCTTCCTAGCACCCTTCTCATCTCTTTCTGTGGTTAGTGTTCTGATGTCCCGAAATAGATAATCTTGAAGTAATTCTTGATTCTTAGATCAACTAGAGAACTCTCAGGAACTTCCTCTCTTCCCACCAAAAATAATTATATAGTTATCCTTGGGCGATCTTGGATCTTAATTAGTACACTCACGTTCTCTGTGGAAATCGATACTCTAGATACTCCCGGGTGAAAGCTACATCGGTATCCGTGCGCTTGCGGATTTTTCGATACAGGTGAGGGAATTGAAAGAGTGGGGACGGGCTGCATGCCGTCTGTAAACAAACGGTCACCCTTTTCTCTT
>NC_012875.2:20140921-20173969 GCF_000003195.3 Sorghum bicolor | reverse complement strand
ATACGGTCCGTGGACTTTGCAGGCCCCGACATTCAAATACACCTCCACCACTGGCTAGCTACATCAAAAGGAAGGACGTCAAAATCCAGCTTGGGGGAGAGCACCCCCATTTATCCAGCTAAGTATTCTACTCACGTTTATACTTTACTCTAATAATAAAAAGATGCATAATCATAAAAATCCAAATAAAGATTTTGTGCTTATATATATCTTTGCTTAGTTTGCTAAATAAATAAATAAATAAAGTTTGCTATGAACCCTCATGATAAGCTCTCACATGGAAATGATGAATAGTTGCTCTGCCATGGCTAGTTCTCAAAATTGAAATCTCTCTCTAGTTTAGGCATGACTGGTATTAATTAAGATTTGCTCTAAACCTGAACTTGTGGGGAGAGTACTTGATCTGAAGTCTAAGTCGTTAACGGATATGATATGGGAAGGTTGAGCTGCTGTTTATCTGTTCCTAGAGATGCTAGAATTCTAGAGAATTTTATCTTTGAAAATCTTTAAAATGTTGCATGATGAGTTCTTGTATGATGAGAGTTTAAATTCCTACCACAGCCATATATACATGCTTGTTAGACTGTGAACCACACATTTACTTTTTACTGCTTATGAGCATTGAGTGTGGTCAAGCTGTGTAGACCCTTAGGAGCTTGTCATGTGGTTAAATCAAGATTCACTTGCACGTTCACTCACACATGCTACTTCTACTCCAGAAGTACCATCCACATATATCCATCCATTTCCATCTCCAGAACCACCCAAAAATATTCTACTCCTAATCCGGGAGAGAATAGCCAAAAATATTCTCCTATTTATGTTTTTCCCTGTGAAATAAATGCTCAAGTTATCTTGTTACTACCACTTGCTATATTATCTCATGAGATGAGTGCTCTAATAAAAAAAAAGAGAGAGAAAAAAATAAATACAAGGAAATAAAAAGGGGCAAGTGCCCGGAACCTCGAAAGAAAAGAAAAAAAAGTGAGACGAGAGGTAAAAATGGACAAGTGTCCGACAGTAGAATTAGGGGTACAAGATACCCACCTGAGAGAAAAGAAAAAAGAAAATATAGAGCATCTCATTCTCCTCAAAAAGTTTCAAAAGAGCAAGAAAGGTATGTATCCCCTCAAAAGAGCATAAGTAGAATTAGACTTTCACCATTGTTATCACCATCATTACCATGCATCATTCATTCGCCACACATGCACATCTTGATTTGACTTATTGACTTGTTCTTCTGGATCCATGGTTTGACTATGCAATAAATGTCTTGTAAGTATGTATTAGCTGTCTCCCACCTATGAGCTCCAGATATCAAAACCTTATTAGAGTAGGGTGAGAGAAAAGGCAATGCCACTATGTCTTATACCACAAATACCACATACTTTGAGAGAAGGCATATAACATCACTGCCTTGGTAAGGATCTAGAAATACCACAAAATAGAGACTAGAGAGAGTCATACAAGGAATCTCTGAGTTTTATTTGAAAATCTAAAAAAACTCCAGAGCTATAGTTAATCGAAGAACAAGAGACATGGTGCTTGACTAGACCGTTCTACCTTTTAACTGCTCAAGACACAAGTGACGGTTGCAAGCCCCATGGTGGAAGTTTAAATGAGTAAGTTTAAATCATAACAGTTTACTCTAACCAGAGATGAGATCTTGTTTAAACGCATGTGTATCTTTAAGTTATGAAACCACTGCAGAAACTCTTGAGTTCATCTTTGCTCAGGGACGAGCAAAGGTTAAGCTTGGGGGAGCTTGTTGACGGTCCTTAATGCTCACAATTAACAATCAACTGATCATAGAAAAGGATCGAAATGCAACCAACACCTAGACTTAGGGTTTTATCTGACAGAATTCCACAAGTTTTGGTGTTTGTCTATTTCTGCAGGGGGTTATCAGGAAATACGGAAGAAAGGCCCACACGTCGGGTTTACATAGAGATATTAACGTGCCGCACAACTATCTACCATCTAGAAGAGTCCAGAAGCCACGGGAGCGAACGGGAGACGTAACGGAGCCGGGCACTGGGCGCCCGCCCTCCCTTACTGGGCGCCCGCCCTCCCCCCTGGACCAAACAGAGTCCAATTCGGGGACAACACTCCACCGACCTAATACTTCAAGGAAAACCACACGATCAATGTCGGTTTGATCCGAGGGCCCAGATTCACTTGAAGGGACTATAAAACCAGATCCCCTGGCCCCTGGAGATCATACCTCTTCTACAGAATCAAAGTTAGGGTTTCAATTCTTCATCCAAGTAGAGAGGATCCCTCTAGTTCTTCTAGTTCTACCTCTAGTTCATCTAGATCTAGTTCTAGTTCATCTAGTTCTAGTTCTAGTTCCTCTAGTTCTAGTTCTAGTTAGTGCGAGTTGTAATCTAGAAAATAGGAAGAGAGAAGAGGAGAGCGGAGGAGGAGGAGCCGGATCTGTCGGATCTTCCTCAACATTGTACTTTTGCAGCAACTGGTTCGTTCTTCATCGTTCTCCACGTTCTTCAATTCATAATTCCTGAGTTCTCTAATTACTTTTATTTACATTCAAGTTATTTATTGGATTCCTGCTTGCATCAAGTGCTCTAATCTTTGAAACATTAGAGTAGTAATTAATAGATTAGACGTGGTGTTTAGTCTTGCAATTACATAGAATTGCACCCAATCCTGCGGATT
The DNA here is from genome assembly GCF_000003195.3 of Sorghum bicolor. Taxonomy (NCBI): domain Eukaryota; kingdom Viridiplantae; phylum Streptophyta; class Magnoliopsida; order Poales; family Poaceae; genus Sorghum; species Sorghum bicolor. Next base: position 20,171,293 of record NC_012875.2, on the reverse strand, counting down.
GTTGTGGTAGCCTTAGGGTAGTGACAGCCCTAACGGTCGACGTATTCCACCTTGTTCGGATCGGTGTTTGTAGGACCGTAGTCAGACCTTCCTAGCCCCCTTCTCGTCTCTTTCTGTGGTTAGTGTTCTGATGTCCCGAAATAGATAATCTTGAACTAATTTTTGATTCTTAGATCAACTAGAGAACTCTCAGGAAACTTCCTCTCTTCCCACCAAAAATAATTATATAGTTATCCTTGGGCGATCTTGGATCTTAATTAGTGCACTCACGTTCTCTGTGGAAAATCGATACTCTAGAATACTCCCGGGTGAAAGCTACATCGGTATCCGTGCGCTTGCGGATTTTTCTGTTTGCGTTTAAAATACCCAACAAGCTTTCTAGCGCCGTTGCCGGGGAACAGTAGCTATGCTAGTTTCGAACCAAGTCGTCCGTGTATCCTTTTTCTTTTCTTTTTTTTACCACACTCACCTTACCATTTTCACCATACCACATGGATTTCACTCTAAGCATTAATGAGCATGGAATTTATTTCATAGCCACTTCATTTACTCCATGCTCATATGCAACATCTTCACAATCCATTGGTCTCTCCAACATCACCACATTCGAGATCTCCAACCCCCACTTCCTTTCTATTTATGAAAACTTTAAAAGGGCGGTTGTCGATGCATATGTCTATAATAAATTTTGCAGATCTCGTTGAGTTGATCTTAATATAGGTCAGCGTTGGAGGGGAAACCACTTCGCCGACATAAATTGAGGGTTTCCCAAGGACAAGCTTAGTGTCCTAAAACAAGCACTGATCAGATCGTAACATGAGCTTTTAATTATTTGCAACATTACCTTGTGTATTGAGCATATAAGGATAATTGTAGAAAATTCCTTCGGGTATTCTTGTCACTAACCTTTTCAGGATTGGAGCAAGAAGATCGGATGAATGCCAAGCACAAGGTATGTCCAACCAACTATCATACAACATTGAATTAAATTCATCCAAACTTGAATTTTGAAAAATTCAAGCTTGGGGGAGTACTTACATAAGAACATCCTTTGCCATGTTGTTATGTTGGTTGTCCCTACCTTTGAGACATGCTCAATTTGTTAAATACTAATCACACTACTTCATCTCCACTTGAGTAGAACTCTATAAATGCTCTCATGCTACCTTTATTTGCTTTAGTATATGTCTAGGTTTGGAGTAGTTTCATTTATCTCTTAATTAAGCTTGGTGCTTAGTTAGGAATGATGATCTTACTTCCAAGGGGTTTTAAATTAAGCATGGTGCTTAGGTTAAAATGCCCTCCTAAATCAAAGTAGACATGGTGTCTAGATTGATTTTTGAGCCGATAGTATGCTATAGTAGATATTGGATATTTTGTTGGACTAACCCCTGCAGGAAAACTTTCAATATCGACCTGGGAAGTCCTGAGATAAACTCACATTAGAGACAAAGAGAGAGACACATGAAGTTTAACAATTTACACAAGGAAGGCATAAGAGATGATCCATGGAGGGTGCCACAAAAACGATGCACAACCGCTAAGAAAGGAAAGCTTCCATAAGGTGATACTGTACCATCACTCTTCAAGTAAGGTAACATCTTAAGGTACTTGACTATCACTTCTATAAGCTTCTCCTTGGTTCTGGCGTTCACATGAATAAAAGAGACAAACATGTATGGTTTACAACTCTAGATTAACCAACCCGATCGATTCCACATGTTTAGTCCTTCCACTTTTGGTGATCCTATACTCCTAATATGAGCTATAATGTTGCACACTCAACCTTTGGAAGATAAAAAAACATAAATATAGATAGATTATCTTTCCATTAGATTGAGTGATCTGATCTGACAAATGTTTTAAATGCTACACTCATGATCTTATTATCCATCAACTTTGTCTTGCTCACTATTCTTAAGGTTAGAGAGAACAAATACACTTTTGGTTCTGTTGGTGTTTTCCACCAACAGGGCCCATGCACTTGATCTCTGCCTTGTCTCTATGAGCAGGTACACTTCAAGCAAAATATGACGGACTTTTACAACTCCCAGACTCCACCAAGTGAAGAACCTAGATCTACGAGCACAAACACACTGGAGATACTGGACACTCAGGCAATCACTGCCCTGAGATGCTTGAGGACGTAACTACTGGAGTAACCCCGTTGTGGAAGTAATTACTGACCTTCTGCTGGTCAAGAGATACAATCCAGGACGTCCCGTCATCCCGATCTCCATCGGCATGGTGGACTTCCTAGAAGCACTCTGCAACTTTGGCTCCAGCGTCAACATTATGCTCAGGGTACTCTATGAAAAATTCTTTACACATCCTTTCCTAGAAACAACCATGTGTTTGCAGCTTGCAGATCGTACGCTAAGTTTCCCAAAGAGAATATTGAACAACCTCTTCGTCTGAGTTGGTACCTTGTACGCCCCAGCAGACTTCGTGGTGATAGAGACTGGTACTGATGAGAGGGCATCCATCCTAGGGAGGCCATTCCTGAACACCTCAGGAGCTGTCATCTACGCTAGTGCTGCCAAGATCAGTTTCTACATCAAGGGGAGGAAGGAGACGTTTTCCTTCAAGAACAAGACTACACAAATCTCAGAGCATTCCCGACATGAACCAAGGAAGAGGACCAACAGGAGGAACAGGAACAAGCAAGTGTGGACCGAGTCAGCTAAGATGGTCACTGCAGTTCAAGGAGGTCAAGATCATCTATTTAAGTCACCGTTCCTGACCAAAAAGGACGACCAGGCATGCCAAGCATCCAGTGCTCCATTAATGGATACAACTTCTAGAAGACGCTTTGCGACACCGGGTCAGGCATCAACATAATGGCCGCTAGTCACCTATCAGCTCCTATTCAGAACCATGCCCCTAAACCGACATACATTCAACTTCAGATGGCAGATCAGACATTCTGAATGGTTATTGACATGGGAAAAGACGAGCACGATCCACCCATCATCCTTGGGAGACAGTTCCTCAGCACTGTTAAAATAATCATCTACATTGGAACCGGAGAAGTCCACATGAACTTCCCCTCAGAGAAGTTACGCCACTGTTTTACTGACTCTAACTATATAGTTGAAGACTCTAAGCAGGTCAGGACAAGAAGAAGACGACGCAACCGTAACCAGAGGAGGAAAATCATAAAGGACGGATGGGCAGACTACGAAGAAGAAGTGGTAATATCTGAAGACATACAACTTGAACAGAACTGTCCTAAGGAGACCGTAGCACCGAGTCAGGTGTGTAGAGAGAAGATTGTTATACACGAAGAGGAGGCTCCACCGGAACCACCGACTACGCATCCAGCGAATCCCAGGATGACTGAGAAAATGGAGAGTCCCATTCGGAGGACTTAAAAACACCGAACGCCTTGCCAAGAGGTAAACTTGGTAGTTATCTTTTTCCTTTCAACTATTTAAAATAGTTTGCTTAGTTAAGCAGGTTCATATCATCTTGAAAAGAAAATAAAAATGTTAAAAATAGTAAGCCCCATGTGAGTATGATCATGGCATAAAACCCATAAGTACATCCACTGTGGTTGCGTAAAAATGAAATAAGTATATTCATGTCCTATAAAAATAAAATTATAAAAATAAAATTATGATCCTACTAATGAGTAACATTTATTGAGGAGGCTCAACATGATAAAGGCTAGATATATATGCTAACACTTAACTAGTTCTACAAAGCTTTGTTGTTTATTTGAGCTCCACAGAATTCAAGGATCAAAGAAGACTAGTAGACGAAGGACATCCTAATCGTCATCAGGGTGCTGCCGACATTCAAATACACCTCCACCACTGGCTAGCTACATCAAAAGGAATTACGTCAAAATCCAGCTTGGGGGAGAGCACCCCCATTTATCCAGCTAAGTATTCTACTCACGTTTATACTCTACTCTAATAATAAAAAGATGCATAATCATAAAAACCCAAATAAAGATTTTGTGCTTATATATATCTTTGCTTAGTTTGCTAAATAAATAAATAAATAAAGTTTGCCATGAATCCTCATGATAAGCTCTCACATGGAAATGATGAATAGTTGCTCTGCCATGGCTAGTTCTCAAAATTGAAATCTCTCTCTAGTTTAGGCATGACTGGTATTAATTAAGATTTGCTCTAAACCTGAACTTGTGGGGAGAGTACTTGATCTGAAGTCTAAGTCGTTAACGGATATGATATGGGAAGGTTGAGCTGCTGTTTATCTGTTCCTAGAGATGCTAGAATTCTAGAGAATTTTATCTTTGAAAATCTTTAAAATGTTGCATGATGAGTTCCTGTATGATGAGAGTTTAAATTCCTACCACAGCCATATATACATGCTTGTTAGACTATGAACCACACATTTACTTTTTACTGCTTATGAGCATTGAGTGTGGTCAAGCTGTGTAGACCCTTAGGAGTTTGTCATGTGGTTAAATCAAGATTCACTTGCACGTTCACTCACACGTGCTACTTCTACTCCAGAAGTACCATCCACATATATCCATCCATTTCCATCTCCAGAACCACCCAAAAATATTCTACTCCTAATCCGGGAGAGAATAGCCAAAAATATTCTCCTATTTATGTTTTTCCCTGTGAAATAAATGCTCAAGTTATCTTGTTACTACCACTTGCTATATTATCTCATGAGATGAGTGCTCTAATAAAAAAAAAGAGGGAAAAAAAATAAATACGAGGAAATAAAAAGGGGCAAGTGCCCGGAACCTCGAAAGAAAAGAAAAAAAAGTGAGACGAGAGGTAAAAATGGACAAATGTCCGACAGTAGAATTAGGGGTACAAGATACCCACCTGAGAGAAAAGAAAAAAGAAAATATAGAGCATCTCATTCTCCTCAAAAAGTTTCAAAAGAGCAAGAAAGGTATGTATCCCCTCAAAAGAGCATAAGTAGAATTAGACTTTCACCATTGTTATCACCATCATTACCATGCATCATTCATTCGCCACACATGCACATCTTGATTTGACTTATTGACTTGTTCTTCTGGATCCATGGTTTGACTATGCAATAAATGTCTTGTAAGTATGTATTAGCTATCTCCCACCTATGAGCTCCAGATATCAAAACCTTATTAGAGTAGGGTGAGAGAAAAGGCAATGCCACTATGTCTTATACCACAAATACCACATACTTTGAGAGAAGGCATATACCATCACTGCCTTGGTAAGGATCCTGAAATACCACAAAATAGACACTAGAGAGAGTCATACAAGGAATCTCTGAGTTTTATTTGAAAATCTGCAAAAACTCCAGAGCTATAGTTAATCGAAGAACAAGAGACATGGCGCTTGACTAGACCGTTCTATCTTTTAACTGCTCAAGACACAAGTGACGGTTGCAAGCCCCATGGTGGAAGGTAAAATGAGTAAGTTTAAATCTTAACAGTTTACTCTAACCAGAGATGAGATCTTGTTTAAACGCATGTGTATCTTTAAGTTATGAAACCACTGCAGAAACTCTTGAGTTCATCTTTGCTCAGGGACGAGCAAAGGTTAAGCTTGGGGGAGCTTGTTGACGGTCCTTAATGCTCACAATTAACAATCAACTGATCATAGAAAAGGATCGAAATTGAACCAACACCTAGACTTAGGATTTTATCTGACAGAATTCCACAAGTTTTGGTGTTCGTCTATTTCTACAGGGGGTTATCAGGAAATACGGAAGAAAGGCCCACACGTCGGGTTTACATAGAGATATTAACGTGGCGCACAATTATCTACCATCTAGAAGAGTCCAGAAGCCACGTGAGCGAACGGGAGACGTAACGGAGCCGGGCACTGGGCGCCCGCCCTCCCTTACTGGGCGCCCGCCCTCCCTTACTGGGCGCCCGCCCTCCCCCCTGGACCAAACAGAGTCCAATTCGGGGACAACACTCCACTGACCTAATACTTCAAGGAAAACCACACGATCAATGTCGGTTTGATCCGACGGCCCAGATTCACTTGAAGGGACTATAAAACCAGACCCCCTGGCCCCTAGAGATCATACCTCTTCTATAGAACCAAAGTTAGGGTTTCAATTCTTCATCCAAGTAGAGAGGATCCCTCTAGTTCTTCTAGTTCTACCTCTAGTTCATCTAGATCTAGTTCTAGTTCATCTAGTTCTAGTTCTATTTCCTCTAGTTCTAGTTCTAGTTAGTGCTAGTTGTAATCTAGAAAATAGGAAGAGAGAAGAGGAGAGCGGAGGAGGAGGAGCCGGATCTGTCGGATCTTCCTCAACATTGTACTTTTGCAGCAACTGGTTCGTTCTTCATCGTTCTCCACGTTCTTCAATTCATAATTCCTGAGTTCTCTAATTACTTTTATTTACATTCAAGTTATTTATTGGATTCCCGCTTGCATCAAGTGCTCTAATCTTTAAAACATTAGAGTAGTAATTAATAGATTAGACGTGGTGTTTAGTCTTGCAATTACCTAGAATTGCACCCAATCCTGCGGATTGTTGAGGTAGCCTTAGGGTAGTGACAGCCCTAACGGTCGACGTATTCCACCTCGTTCGGATCGGTGTTTGTAGGACCGTAGTCAGACCGTCCTAGCCCCCTTCTCATCTCTTTCTGTGGTTAGTGTTCTGATGTCCCGAAATAGATAATCTTGAAGTAATTCTTGATTCTTAGATCAACTAGAGAACTCTCAGGAAACTTCTTCTCTTCCCACCAAAAATAATTATATAGTTATCCTTGGGCGATCTTGGATCTTAATTAGTACACTCACGTTCTCTGTGGAAAATCGATACTCTGGAATACTCCCGGGTGAAAGCTACATCGGTATCCGTGCGCTTGCGGATTTTTCTGTTTGCATTTAAAATACCCAACATTCCATGCAAACCGTGCATCTATCTTGCATCAAGATTAGCACTATCTCCAAATAGACCAAACCGAGCTTCCACTTGAGCCTCTTCATCTAGGAGTACAAACAGGTGTGTCAAAAATGGTTTCTTAGTATATGGTGCATTAGGCACAAACTATGCACGTATCTTGCACCGAAACTAACATTGTCTTCAAATAGACCGAAGCGAGATTGCATATGACACACGTCATCTAGGAGTTCCATTGGGTGCATCCAAATTGATTTCTTAACATATGGTACGTTGCATGCAAACTGTGCAACTATCTTGCATCAAGATTAGCACTATATCCGAACAGACCAAATCGAGCCTCCACTTGAGCCTCTTCAACTATGAGTACCATCGGGTGCGTCTAAAATGGTTTCTTAGCCTATGGTGCATTTGGTGTAAACCGTGCATATATCTTCTACCAAAATTAACGCTCTCTCTAAACAAACCGAAGCAAGATTACATATGATACACATCATCAAGGAGTTACATCAGGTGCATCCTAGTTGATTTCTGAGCATATCGTATGTTCCATGCAAACCGTGCATCTATCTTGCATCAAGATTAGCACTATCTCCAAACAGACCAAACCGAGCTTCCACTTGAGCCTCTTCATCTAGGAGTACAAACAGGTGTGTCAAAATGGTTTCTTAGACTATGGTGCATTAGGCACAAATTATGCATCTATCTTGCACCGAAACTAACATTGTCTCCAAACAGACCGAAGCGAGATTCCATATGACACACGTCATCTAGGAGTTCCATTCGGTGCGTCCGAATTGATTTCTTAACACATGGTACGTTGCATGCAAACTGTGCAACTATCTTGCATCAAGATTAGCACTATACCTGAACAGACCAAATCGAGCCTCCACTAGAGCCTCTTCAACTATGAGTACCATCGGGTGCGTCTAAAATGGTTTCTTAGCCTACGGTGCATTTGGCGTAAACCGTGCATATATCTTATACCAAAACTAACACTCTCTCTAAACAAACCGAAGCAAGATTACATATGATACACATCATCAAAGAGTTATATCTGGTGCGTCCTAATTGATTTCTGAGCATATCGTATGTTTCATGCAAACCGTGCATCTATCTTGCATCAAGATTAGCGCTATCTCCAAACAGACCAAACCGAGCTTCCACTAGAGCCTCTTCATCTAGGAGTACAAACAGGTGTGTCAAAAATGGTTTCTTAGACTATGGTGCATTAGGCACAAACTATGCACCTATCTTGCACCGAAACTAACATTGTCTCCAAACAGACCGAAGCGAGATTGCATATGACACACGTCATCTAGGAGTTCCATTGGGTGCATCCAAATTGATTTCTTAACATATGTACGTTGCATGCAAACTGTGCAACTATCTTGCATCAAGATTAGCACTATATCCGAACAGACCAAATCGAGCCTCCACTTGAGCCTCTTCAGTTACGAGTACCATCGGTTGTGTCTAAAATGGTTTCTTAGCCTCTGGTGTATTAGGCGTAAACCGTGCACATATCTTCTACCAAAACTAACACTGTCTCTAAACGAACCGAAGCAAGATTCCATATGACACACATCATCAAGGAGTTATATCAGGTGCGTCCTAATTGATTTCTGAGCATATCGTATGTTCCATGCAAACCGTGAATCTATATTGCATCAAGATTAGCACTATCTCCAAACAGACCAAACCGAGCTTTCACTTGAGCCCCTTGACCTAGGAGTACCACCGGGTGCGTCCAAAACGGTTTCTTATCCTGTGGTGCATTAGGTCCAAACTGTGCACCTATCTTGCACCGAAACTAACACTATCTCTAAACGGACCGAAGTGAGATTCCATATGACATATGTCATCTAGGTGTTCCATCTGGTGCGTCCAAATTGATTTCTGAGCATATGGTGTGTTCCATGCAAATCGTGCACTTATCTTGCATCAAGATTAGCACTATCTCTAATTAGACTGAACCCAGCCTCCACTTGAGCCTCTTCACCTAGGAGTACCAACACGGTGCTTCCAAAATGGTTTCTTAGACTTTGGTGCATTAGGCGCAAACCGTGCACATATTTTGCACCGAAACTAATACTGTCTCTAAGCACACCAAAGTGATATTCCATATGACACATGTCATCAAGGAGTTCTATCGGTGTGTCCAAATTAATTTCTAAGCATATGGTACGTTCCATGCAGACTGTGCATCTATCTTGAATCAAGATTAGCACTATCTCTAAATAGACCAAACCGAGCTTTCACTTGAGGCTTTTACCTATGAGTACCATCGGGTGCGTCCAAAATGGTTTCTTAGCCTATGCTGCATTATGTGCAAACCTTGCACCTATCTTGCACCCAAACTAACACTATTTCCAAACAGACCAAAGCAAGATTTTGTATGACACTCGTCATCTAGGAGTTCCATCATGTGCGTCCAGATTGATTTCCAAGCATTTGGTATGTTCCAAGCAAACCGTGCACCTATCTTGCATCAAGATTAGCACTATCTCCAAACAGACCGAACCGAGCATCCACTTGAGCCTCTTCACTGAAATACCAACAGGTGCTTTCAAAATGGTTTCTTAGACTATGGTGCATTAGGCACAAAACATGCACATATCTTGCACCGAAACTAACAATGTTTCTAAACAGACCAAAGCAATATTCCATATGACACACGTCATCAAGGAGTTCCATCGGGTGCATCCAAATTGATTTCCAAGCATATGGTATGTTCCATGCAAACCGTGCACCTATCTTGCATCAAAATCAGCACTATCTCCAAATAGACCGAACCGAGCTTCCGCTTGAGCCTCTTCATCTAGGGGTACAAACAGGTGTGTCAAAAATGGTTTCTTAGACTATGGTGCATTAGGCACAAACTATGCACCTATCTTGCACCGAAACTAACATTGTCTCCAAACAGACCGAACCGAGATTCCATATGACACACGTCATCTAGGAGTTCCATTGGGTGCGTCCAAATTGATTTCTTAACAAATGGTACGTTGCATGCAAACTGTGCAACTATCTTGCATCAAGATTAGCACTATATCCGAACAGACCAAATCGAGCCTCCACTTGAGCCTCTTCAACAACGAGTACCATCGGGTGCGTCTAAAATGGTTTCTTAGCCTATGGTGCATTAGGCGTAAACCGTGCACATATCTTCTACCAAAACTAACACTGTCTCTAAACGAACCGAAGCAAGATTCTATATGATACACATCATCAAGGAGTTATATCAGGTGCGTCCTAATTGATTTTTGAGCATATCGTATGTTCTATGCAAACCGTGCATCTATCTTGCATCAAGATTAGCACTATCTCTAAACAGACTGAACCGACCCTCCACTTGAGCCTCTTCACCTAGGAGTACCAACAGGTGCTTCCAAAATAGTTTCTTATACTTTGCTGCATTAGGCGCAAACTATGCACATATCTTGCACCGAAACTAATACTGTCTCCAAACAGACCAAAGCAAGATTTTGTATGACACACGTCATCTAGGGTTCCATTATGTGCGTCCAGATTAATTTCCAAGCATTTGGTATGTTCCATGCAAACCGTGCACCTATCTTGCATCAAGATTAGCACTATCTCCAAACAGACCGAACCGAGCATCCACTTGAGCCCCTTCACCTAGGAGTACCAACAAGTGTGCCCAAAATGGTTTCTTAGACTAAGGTGCATTAGGTGCAAACTGTGCACCTATCTTGCACCAAAACTAACAATGTCTCCAAATGGACCGAAGCAAGATTCCAAATGACACATGTCATCAAGGATTTCCATTGGGTGCATCCAAATTGATTTCCAAGCATATGGTATGTTCCATGCAAACTATGCACCTATCTTGCATAAGGATTAGCACTATCTCCAAACTGACCGAACCAAGCTTCCACTTGAGCCTCTTCACCTAGGAGTACCAAATAGTGCGTCCAAAATAGTTTCTTAGACTATGGTGCATTAGGCGCAAACTATGCACCTATCTTGCACTAAAACTTACAATGTCTACAAACGGACCGAAGCAAGATTCCATATGACACACATCATCTAGGAGTTCCATTAGGTGCGTCCAAATTGATTTCTAAGCATATGGTATGTTCCTTGCAAATCAGGCACCTATCTTGCATCAAGATTAGCACTATCTCCAAATAGATCAAACCGAGCTTTCACTTGAGCCTCTTCACCGAAGTACCAACAGGTGCTTCCAAAATGGTTTCTTAGACTATGGTGCATTAGGCGCAAACCATGCACATATCTTACACCGAAACTAACACTATTTCGAAACAGACCAAAGCGAGATTCCATATGACACACGTCATCAAGGAGTTCCATCGGGTGCATCCAAATTGATTTCCAAGCATATGGTATGTTCCATGCAAACCATGCACCTATCTTGCATCAAGATTAGCACTATCTCCAAACAGACCAAACCGAGCTTCCACTTGAGCCTCTTCATCTAGGAGTACAAACAGGTGCTTCAAAAATGGTTTCTTAGACTATGGTGCATTAGGCACAAACTATGCACCTATCTTGTACCGAAACTAACATTGTCACAAAAGAGACCGAAGCGAGATTCCATATGACACACGTCATCTAGGAGTTCCATTGGGTGCGTCCAAATTGATTTCTTAACATATGGTATGTTGCATGCAAACTGTACAACTATCTTGCATCAAGATTGGCACTATATACGAACAGACCAAATTGAGCCTCCACTTGAGCCTCTTCAACTACGAGTACCATCGGGTGCGTCTAAAATGGTTTCTTAGCCTATGGTGCATTAGGCGTAAACCGTGCACATATCTTCTACCAAAACTAACACTGTCTCTAAACGAACCGAAGCAAGATTCCATATGACACAAATCATTAAGGAGTTATATCAGGTGCGTCCTAATTGATTTCTAAGCATATCGTATGTTCCATGCAAACTGTGCATCTATCTTGTATCAAGATTAGCACTATCTCCAAACAGACTGAACCGAGCATCTACTTGAGCCCCTTCACCTAGAAGTACCAACAAGTGTGTCCAAAATAGTTTCTTAGACTAAGGTGCATTAGGTGCAAACTGTGCACCTATCTTGCACCAAAACTAACAATGTCTCCAAATGGACCGAAGCAAGATTCCAAATGACACACATCATCAAGGAGTTCCATTGGGTGCATCCAAATTGATTTCCAAGCATATGGTATGTTCCATGCAAACCATGCACCTATCTTGCGTAAGGATTAGCACTATCTCCAAACTGACCGAACCAAGCTTCCACTTGAGCCTCTTCACCTAGGAGTACCAAATAGTGCGTCCAAAATAGTTTCGTAGACTATGGTGCATTAGGCGCAAACTATGCACCTATCTTGCACTAAAACTTACAATGTCTACAAACGGACCGAAGCAAGATTCCATATGACACACATCATCTAGGAGTTCCATTAGGTGCGTCCAAATTGATTTTTAAGCATATGGTATGTTCCTTGCAAATCATGCACCTATCTTTCATCAAGATTAGCACTATCTCCAAATAGATCAAACCGAGCTTCCACTTGAGCCTCTTCACCGAAGTACCAACAGGTGCTTCGAAAATGGTTTCTTAGACTATGGTGCATTAGGCGCAAACCATGCACATATCTTACACCGAAACTAACACTATTTCTAAACAGACCAAAGCGAGGTTCCATATGACACACGTCATCAAGGAGTTCCATCGGGTGCATCCAAATTGATTTCCAAGCATATGGTATGTTCCATGCAAACCATGCACCTATCTTGCATCAAGATTAGCACTATCTCCAAACAGACCAAACCGAGCTTCCACTTGAGCCTCTTCATCTAGGAGTACAAACAAGTGCTTCAAAAATGGTTTCTTAGACTATGGTGCATTAGGCACAAACTATGCACCTATCTTGTACCGAAACTAACATTGTCACAAAACAGACCGAAGCGAGATTCCATATGACACACGTCATCTAGGAGTTCCATTGGGTGCGTCCAAATTGATTTCTTAACATATGGTATGTTGCATGCAAACTGTGCAACTATCTTGCATCAAGATTGGCACTATATACGAATAGACCAAATTGAGCCTCCACTTGAGCCTCTTCAACTACGAGTACCATCGGGTGCGTCTAAAATGGTTTCTTAGCCTATGGTGCATTAGGCGTAAACCGTGCACATATCTTCTACCAAAACTAACACTGTCTCTAAACGAACCGAAGCAAGATTCCATATGACACAAATCATTAAGGAGTTATATCTGGTGCGTCCTAATTGATTTCTAAGCATATCATATGTTCCATGCAAACTGTGCATCTATCTTGCATCAAGATTAGCACTATCTCCAAACAGACCGAACCGAGCATCTACTTGAGCCCCTTCACCTAGAAGTACCAACAAGTGTGTCCAAAATAGTTTCTTAGACTAAGGTGCATTAGGTGCAAACTGTGCACCTATCTTGCACCAAACTAACAATGTCTCCAAATGGACCGAAGCAAGATTCCAAATGACACACGTCATCAAGGAGTTCCATTGGGTGCATCCAATTTGATTTCCAAGCATATGGTATGTTCCATGCAAACCATGCACCTATCTTGCGTAAGGATTAGCACTATCTCCAAACTGACTGAACTAAGCTTCCACTTGAGCCTCTTCACCCAGGAGTAATAAATAGTGCGTCCAAAATAGTTTCTTAGACTATGGTGCATTAGGCGCAAACTATGCACCTATCTTGCACTAAAACTTACAATGCCTACAAACGGACCGAAGCAAGATTCCATATGACACACATCATCTAGGAGTTCCATTAGGTGCGTCCAAATTGATTTCTAAGCATATGGTATGTTCCTTGCAAATCATGCACCTATCTTTCATCAAGATTAGCACTATCTCCAAATAGATCAAACCGAGCTTCCACTTGAGCCTCTTCACCGAAGTACCAACAGGTGCTTCGAAAATGGTTTCTTAGACTATGGTGCATTAGGCGCAAACCATGCACATATCTTACACCGAAACTAACACTATTTCTAAACAGACCAAAGCGAGGTTCCATATGACACACGTCATCAAGGAGTTCCATCGGGTGCATCCAAATTGATTTCCAAGCATATGGTATGTTCCATGCAAACCATGCACCTATCTTGCATCAAGATTAGCACTATCTCCAAACAGACCCAACCGAGCTTCCACTTGAGCCTCTTCATCTAGGAGTACAAACAGGTGCTTCAAAAATGGTTTCTTAGACTATGGTGCATTAGGCACAAACTATGCACCTATCTTGTACCGAAACTAACATTGTCACAAAACAGACCGAAGCGAGATTCCATATGACACACGTCATCTAGGAGTTCCATTGAGTGCGTCCAAATTGATTTCTTAACATATGGTACGTTGCATGCAAACTGTGCAATTATCTTGCATCAAGATTGGCACTATATTCGAACAGACCAAATCGAGCCTCCACTTGAGCCTCTTCAACTACGAGTACCATCGGGTGCGTCTAAAATGGTTTCTTAGCCTATGGTGCATTAGGCGTAAACCGTGCACATATCTTCTACCAAAACTAACACTATCTCTAAACGATCCGAAGCAATATTCCATATGACACATATTATCAAGGAGTTATATCAGGTGTGTCCTAATTGATTTCAGAGCATATCGTATGTTCCATGCAAACCGTGCATCTATCTTGCATCAAGATTAGCACTATCTCCAAACAGACCAAACCGAGCTTTCACTTGAGCCCCTTGACCTAGGAGTACCATCGGGTGCGTCCAAAATGGTTTCTTATCCTATGGTGCATTAGGTGCAAACCGGTTACCTATCTTGCACCGAAACTAACACTGTCTCTAAACGGATCGAAGTGAGATTCCATACGACACATGTCATCTAGGAGTTCCATCTGGTGCGTCCAACTCAATTTATGAGCATATGGTATGTTCCATGCAAATCGTGCACCTATCTTTTGTCAAGATTAGCACTATCTCTAAACAGACCAAACCGAGCTTTCACTTGAGCCTTTTACCTAGGAGTAGCATCGGGTGCGTCTGAAATGGTTTCATAGCCTATGCTGCATTATGTGCAAACCTTACACCTATCTTGCACCGAAACTAACACTGTCTCCAAACAGACCGAAGCAAGATTTCGTATGACACACGTCATCTAGGAGTTCCATCATGTGCATCGAGATTGTTTTCCAAGCATTTGGTTGTTCCATGCAAACGGTGCACCTATCTTGCATCAAGATTAGCACTATCTCCAAACAGACCGAACCGAGCATCCACTTGAGCCCCTTCACCTAGGAGTACCAACATGTGCATCCAAAATGGTTTCTTAGACTACGGTGCATTAGGTGCAAACTGTGCACCTATCTTGCATCAAGATTATCACTATCTTGTCATCTTCAAAACCGGGTGGTTGCTCAACATAAAGTTCTTCATTGATATAGCCATTGAGAAATGCACTCTTTACATCCCTTTGATATAACTTGATATTATGTGGACAAACATAGGCCAACAAGATCCTAATTGCTTCCAATCCTGCAACCGGGGCATATGTTTCACCAAAGTCAAGACCTTCAACTTGAGTATAGCCTTGTGCTACCAATCTTGCTTTGTTCCTTACAACTATCACATCTTGATCTTGCTTGTTGTGGAAGACCCATCTAGTACCAATGATATTATGATCACTAGGCCTCTCAACTAATTCCCATACTTGATTTCTCTTGAAATTGTTAAGCTCTTCATGCATAGCATTAACCCAATCAACATCTCTCAATGCTTCATCAATCTTCTTTGGCTCAATGTGAGACACAAAGGAGAAATGCTCACAAAAGGATGCTAATCTTGATCTAGTTTGCACTCCTCTTTGAATGTCACCAATGATAAGATCCAATGGATGATCTCTTGCAATATTTGTTGGTTGGAGTATTTGCACTTGATTGCTTGCACTTGGTTGATCATGAGATGATGTACTAGCTTGTTGATCTTGCACTTGTGTACCACTTGTACTAGCCTGATTTTGATCATGAGAACCACTAGCTTGCACATTAGAGGTAGGAAGCACTTGATCTTTGTCATCTTCAACATCAATCACCTCTCTAGGCCTTAAATCACCAATATCCATGTTCTTCATTGCATCGGCCAATTTAGTGCCTCTCACATCATCTAGATTCTCATCTTCCTATTGAGAGCCATTGGTTTCATCAAACTCAACATCATGCACCTCTTCAAGAGTACCACTAGCCAAATTCCAAACTCTATAAGCTTTGCTAGTAGTAGAGTAACCAAGCAAGAAGCCTTCATCACATTTCTTTTCAAATTTGCTCAATCTAGTGCCTTTCTTCAATATGTAGCATTTTCCACCAAAAACCTGAAAGCATGCAATGTTGGGCTTTCTACCATTCAAGAGCTCATATGGTAACAATAGAGTCGGTTGCTATAGTAACAAGCCGTGTTGATTGCTTCGGCCCAAAAAGAATGACTCACATTGTATTCACTCAACATTGATCTTGCCATGTCAATCAAGGTTCTATTCTTTCTCTCTACAAGACCATTTGATTGTATAGTGTACTTGGCTGAGAATTGATGCCTAATGCCAAACTCATCACAAAGCTCATCAACTCTTGTGTTCTTGAATTCACTTCCATTGTCACTTCTCACTTTCTTGATGGTTGTTCAAAACTCATTGTGTATTCTCTTGACAAATGATTTGAAAGTTGCAAAAGCATCACTCTTGTCACTAAGAAAGAATACCCATGTGTATCTTGTGAAATCATCTACTATCACAAATCCATATTTATTTCCACCAATGCTTGTGTATGTGGTTGGTCCAAATAAGTCCATGTGCAACAACTCAAATGTCTTGCATGTACTCATGATGCTCTTCTTTGGATGAGGGTTGCCAACTTGCTTTCCGGCTTGACATGCACTACAAAGCTTGTCTTTCTTAAATGTGACATCTTTCAAGCCTCTAACAAGATCATGCTTGACTAACTTGTTTAATTGTTTCATTCCAACATGACCAAGCCTTCTATGCCATAACCAACCAATGCTAGATTTAGTGAGCTAGCATGTTGACAATTTAGCTTCACTAGCATTGAAATCAACCAAGTATAGATTCTCATATCTAAAGCCTTTGAATATCAAGTTAGAGCTATCTACACTTATGATCTCTACATCATCAACTCCAAATATGCATTTGAAACCAAGATCATAAAGTTGAGCTACGGATAGCAAACTGAAGTTCAAGCTCTCTACTAAAAGCACATTGGAAATGCTCAAGTCATTGGATATAGCAATTTTACCAAGCCCTTTGACCTTGGCTTTGCCATTGTCACCAAATGTGATACTATCAACACCATTGTCATCATTTGGATTGATTGAATTGAACATTCTTGAATCACTGGTCATGTGTTGTGTGCACCCACTATCAAGTACCCAATGCCTTCCTCCGGCTTTATAATTTACCTACAAAACAAAACAATATTTCTTAGGTACCCATACTTGTTTGGGTCCTTGGAGGTTAGTGACTAAGCTTTTTGGTACCCAAATGGCCTTCTTCTTTGGACCCACAATTGGTGTACCAACAAACTTAGCATGCACACCGTTCTCACCCTTGGTAAGCACATAACAAGAATCAAATGGAATGTAAGATACATTAGCATTTTTCTTGTTCTTGTTCACTTTATTACAATTAAGCTCTAGGTGCCCAACTTGCTTGCATTTGTTGCAATACCAACCATTGCTCTTCACAAAGCTAGGCTTGTGAGTTGCAAAGGCCGCCTTGCCTTTCTTGGGGGTATAGCCTAATCCCTCTTTGTTGAGAGAAAACCTTTGTCTACCCAAGCACTTTAGCAAGCGGGCCTCATCACCATAGGCCTTGCCTAGGGCGTGAGTGAGCTCATCCACCTCTCTCTTGAGGGTCTCATTCTCAACCTTTAGTGAGGTATCACAAGTGACACTAACACTAGAAGTAGAGGTAGAGTTGGTGGTGGTGGATGAAGACCTACAAGAAGAGTTAGTGGCAACAACAATAGGTGGGTTGGGTGATTCTTTAATTAAGTCACATGTTGTGCCCACATCACATGATACAACAACCTTTTACCTGTTCTCTTCTAACAACAAGGATAGAGCTTTCTCAAGCTTGGTGTGAGCCTTGCCAAGCTTCTCATGGGCTTCCACTAGCCTCTCATGATTAGCATTGAGCTCATCAAAGGATTGCTCAAGAGCTTTTAACTTCTTGGCCAATTCTTTGCACTTCTTGTTTTTAGATTGAATGAGAGATTCAGCTTGTTCTAACATGTCCATGAGTTATTCATTAGTGAATTCATTTTCATCATCACTATCACTATCATGTTCATGTTCACTTTCACTTTCATCATATTGTACCTTGTGGCCTGTTGACGGTCCTTAATGCTCACATTTAACCATCAATTAATCATGGAAAAGGATCCAAATGCAACCAACACCCAGACTTAGGGTTTTATCTGACAGAATTCCACGAGTTTTGGTGTTTGTCTATTTCTGCAGGGGGTTATCAGGAAATACGGAAGAAAGGCCCACACGTCGGGATTACATAGAGATATTAACGTGCCGCGCAATTTTCTATCATCTAGAAGACTCCAGAAGCCACGGGAACGAACGGGAGGCCGAGCGGGCCCGGAGGTAGGGCGCCCGCCCTACCCCCCTGGGCGCCGGCCCTCCTCTGCTGGCCAATCAGCACGAGTCTCGGGGATTATGCTCCACCGACTCTAAGGATCGAGGAAAATCACACGATGAAGGTCGGTTTGATCGGATGATGGAGAATAACGTGGAAATTCCTTGGGAGCTACTCTTTCTAGATTTCTTGGGGGCTACTCTTCCTAGATTTCTTGGGGGCTACTCTTCCTGGACTATATAAGCAGACCCCCGCCAGCCCCTGGAGGCATACCTCTTCTACAGAATCAAAGCTAGGGTTTCAATTCTTCATCCAAGTAGAGAGGATCCCTCTAGTTCTTCTAGTTCTACCTCTAGTTCATCTAGATCTAGTTCTAGTTCATCTATTTCTAGTTCTAGTTCCTCTAGTTCTAGTTCTAGTTAGTTCTAGTTGTAATCTAGAAAATAGGGAGAGAGAAGAGGAGAGCGAAGGAGGAGGAGCCGGATCTGTCGGATCTTCCTCAACATTGTACTTTTGCAGCAACTGGTTCGTTCTTCATCGTTCTCCAGGTTCTTCAATTCATAACTCCTGAGTTCTCTAATTACTTTTATTTACATTCAAGTTATTTATTGGATTCCCGCTTGCATCAAGTGCTCTAGTCTTTATAACGCTAGAGTAGTAAATAATAGATTAGACGTGGTGTTTAGTCTTGCGATTACCTGGAATTGCACCCAATTCTACGGATTGTTGTGGTAGCCCTAGGGTAGTGACAGCCCTAACGGTCGACGTATTCCACCACGTTCGGATCGGTGTTTGTAGGACCATAGTCAGACCTTCCTAGCCCCCTTCTCATCTCTTTCTGTGGTTAGTGCTCTGATGTCCCGATATAGATAATCTTGAAGTAATTCTTGATTCTTAGATCAACTAGAGAACTCTCAGGAAACTTCCTCTCTTCCCACCAAAAATAATTATTTAGTACACTCACGTTCTCTGTGGAAAATCGATACTCTGGAATACTCCCGGGTGAAAGCTACATCGGTATCCGTGCGCTTGCGGATTTTTCTGTTTGCGTTTAAAATACCCAACAAGCTTCCTGGCGCCGTTGCCGGGGAACAGTAGCTGTGCTAGTTTCAAACCAAGTTGCCCGTATATCCTTTTTCTTTTCCGTTTTTTTACCACACTCACCTTATCATTTTCACCATACCACATGGATTTCACTCTAAGCATTAATGAGCATGGAATTTATTTCATAGCCACTTCACTTACTCCATGCTCATATGCAACATCTTCACAATCCATTGGTCTCTCCAACATCACCACATTCGAGATCTCCAACCCCCTCTTCCTTTCTATTTATAAAAACTTTAAAAGGGCGGTTGTCGATGCATATGTTTATAATAAATTTTGCAGATCTCGTTGAGTTGATCTTGATATGGGTCAGCGTTGGAGGGGAAACCACTTCACTCACATAAATTGATGGTTTCCCAAGGACAAGCTTAGTGTCCTAAAACAAGCACTGATCAGATTGTAACATGAGCTTTTAATTATTTGCAACATTAACTTGTGTATTGAGCATATAAGGATAATTGTAAAAAAATTCCTTCGGGTATTCTTGTCACTAACCTTTCCAGGATTGGAGCAAGAAGATCGGATGAATGACAAGCACAAGGAAAACTTTCACTATCGACCTGGGAAGTCCTGAGATACACTCACATTTTTGACAAAGAGAGAGGCACATGAAGTTTAACAATTTACACAAGGAAGGCATAGCTCACAAGAGATGATCCATGGAGGGTGCTACAAACACGATGCACAACCGCTAAGAGAGGAAAGCTTCCACAAGGAGATACCGTACCATCACTCTTCAAGTAAGGTAACATCTTAAGGTACTTGACTATCACTTTTATAAGCTTCTCCTTGGTTCTGGCGTTCAAATGAATAAAAGAGACAAACATGTATGATTTACAAATCTAGATTAACCAACCCAGTCGATTCAATATGTTTAGTCATTCCACCTTTGTGATCCCACACTCCTAATCATATGAGCTAAAATGTTGCACACTCAATCTTTGGAAGATATATTTTATAAAAAAAACAAAACAACATAAATATAGATAGATTATCTTTCCATTAGGTTGAGCGATCTGATCTGACAAATGCTATTCTACACTCATGATCTTATTATCCTTCAACTTTGTCTTGCTCACTATGCTTAAGGTTAGAGAAGAACAAATACACTTTTGGTTCTGTTGGTGTTTTCCACCAACAGAGCCCATGCACTTGATCTCTGCCTTGTCTCTATGAGCAGGTACACTTGGAGCAAAATATGAAGGACTTTTACAACTCCCAGACTCCACCAAGTGAAGAACCTAGATCTACGAGCACACACACATTGGAGATACTGGACACTGAGGCAATCACTGCCCTGAGATGCTCGAGGACGTAACTTCTGGAGTAACCCTGTTGTGGAAGTAATTACTGACCTTATCCGGTCAAGAGAGGCGATCGAGGACGTCCCGTCATCCCGATCTCCATCGGCATAGTGGACTTCCTAGAAGCACTCTGTGACTTTGGCTCCAGCGTCGACATTATGCCCAGGGGAGGCCATTCCAGAACACCTCGGGAGCTGTCATCTACGCTAGTGCTGCCAAGATCAGTTTCTACATCAAGGGAAGGAAGGAGACGTTTTCCTTCAAAAACAAGACTACACAAATCTCAGAGCATTCCCGACATGAACCAAGGAAGAGGACCAATAGGAGGAACAGGAACAAGCAAATGTGGACCGAGTCAGCTAAGATGGTCACTGCAGTTCAAGGAGGTCAAGATCGTCGACTTAGATCATCGTTTCTGACCAAAAAGGACGACCGGGTCACCTATCATCTCCTGTTTAGAACCATGCCCTTAAAACCGACATACACCCAGCTCCAGATGGCAGATCAAACATTTCGAAAGGTTGAAGTTATTGACATAGGAGAAGACGAGTATGATCCACCCATCATCCTTGGAAGACCGTTCCTTAACACCGTTAAAGCAATCATCTACATTGGAACCGGCGGAGTCCACATGCACTTCCCCTCTGAAAAGGTACGCCACTATTTTACTAACCTTAACTACATAGTTGAAAGACTCTAAGCAGGTCAGGACAAGAAGAAGACGACGCAACCGCAACCAGAGGAGGCAAATTATCAAGGACGGATGGGCGGACTATGAAGAAGAAGTGGTAAGGTCTGAAGACATACAACTTGAACAGAACTGTCCTGAGGAGACCGTAGCACCGAGTCAGGTGTGCAGAGAGAAGATAGTTATACATGAAGAGGAGGCACCGCCGGAACCACCGACTATGCCATCCAGCGAATCCCAGGACGACTGAAAAAATGGAGAGTCCCGTTCGGAGGACTTAAAAACACCGAACGCCTTGCCAAGAGGTAAACTTGGTAGTTATCTTTTTTTCTTTCAATTATTTTAAAATAGTTTGCTTAGTTAATCAGGTTCACATCATCTTAAAAAGAAAATAAAAATGTTAAAAATAGTAAGCCCCATGTGAGTATGCTCATGGCATAAAACCCATAAGTACATTCACTGTGGTGGCATAAAAAAATGAAATAAATATATTCCTATCCTATAAAAATAAAATTATAAAAAAATAAATTTATGATCCTACTAAAGAGAGTAACATTTTTTGAGGAGGCTCAACATGATAAAGGCTAGATATTTATGCTAACACTTAACTAGTTCCATAAAGCTTTGTTGTCTATTTGAGCTCCACAGAATTCAAGGATCAAAGAAGACTAGCAGACGAAGGACATCCTAATCGCTGTCAGAGTGCTGCCGACATTCAAATACACCTCCGCCACCTGCTAGCTACATCAGAAGAAATTATGTCAAAATCCAGCTTGGGGGAGAGCACCCCCATGTATCCAGCTAAGTGTTCTACTCACGTTTATACTTTACTCAAATAATAAAAAGATGCATAATCATAAAAACCCAAATAAAGATTTTATGCTTATATATATATATCTTTGCTTAGTTTGCTAAATAAAAAAATAAATCAAGATAAGTATTATTTTTCTTTCTTAGTTTTATTTACTAGTATTCGGAAATAAAAAAAATACATAACCATGAAACCAGACACAGTTTTTGTTTTGAGTAATATATAATAGTTTTATGTAATACTAAGTTTTAAATAAAATAAAAAGAAAGTTTGATTCAAGTCTAGGTAATTGACAAACATGATATGAGAAGGTCTGAGCTACTATTTAACTTGTTCCAAGTTTTGCTAGAGTTCTGGAGATTTTATCTTTTGAAAATCTAAAAATTCATAAAAAAAATATATGAGATCATAATACCTAGAGTCTTATAAGAAATAAATATTAAAACTGTGGGTACTTTCTTTGTTCAAGCCATTGTTAATTCTTGTAGTTTTGGTTGAGAGAATTATCATGCTCCCAAGATCAAGATCTTTTTGTTTTAAAAATATAAAAGATTCACTCTTCCGAAGTATTATTGCGTTAGAGGCATGGGACTATGCAAAAATTTGATTCGAAAAAAAAGAGTGAGATGAGAGGTAAAAATGGACAAGTGTCCGAAGTAGAATTAGGGGTACAAAGATACCCACCTGAGTGGAAAAAATGAACATGTGTCCGACAGTAGAATTAGGGGTACTTGTTGCCCACTTGAAAAAAAGAGACTAAAAAAAAGAAAAAAAAGGAAAAAAAATGATAGCCCATGGTCCCTCTAATAAGCAATATGCCAGTAAGAGATGACAAACTCTTCAAAAAGGTCAAAGGTCTTGATCTAGGAGTATGACATTCCTCTCCCTTGCTCCGAGCATTGACATAGCAAAATGCAAAGTAAGTATGCTAAAATTTTTAAAGCTCTACTTATATATCTTTCGAGAAGAAGGCAAATGCCTCAGATTTATTTTGGAAACTTACAAACAACTCCAGAACAAAGGTAAGACAGAAGAACTTGAGACATAGTGCTTGACTTGATCATTCTGTTTTTCAATCACTTAAGACCTTAGTGATAACTTAAAACCCCTTTAGTAAAAGGCATAAAAGTAACCCCTGTTTTCTTGATGATTTTAGCTTTGCTCAGGGACGAGCAAAGGTTAAGCTTGGGGGAGCTTGTTGACGGTCCTTAATGCTCACATTTAACCATCAATTAATCATGGAAAAGGATCCAAATGCAACCAACACCCAGACTTAGGGTTTTATCTGACAGAATTCCACGAGTTTTGGTGTTTGTCTATTTCTGCAGGGGGTTATCAGGAAATACGGAAGAAAGGCCCACACGTTGGGATTACATAGAGATATTAACGTGCCGCGCAATTTTCTATCATCTAGAAGACTCCAGAAGCCACGGGAACGAACGGGAGGCCGAGCGGGCCCGGAGGCAGGGCGCTCGCCCTACCCCCCTGGGCGCCCGCCCTCCTCTGCTGGCCAATCAGCACGAGTCTCGGGGATTATGCTCCACCGACTCTAAGGATCGAGGAAAATCACACGATGAAGGTCGGTTTGATCGGATGATGGAGAATAACGTGGAAATTCCTTGGGAGCTACTCTTCCTAGATTTCTTGGGGGCTACTCTTCCTGGACTATATAAGCAGACCCCCACCAGCCCCTGGAGGCATACCTCTTCTACAGAATCAAAGCTAGGGTTTCAATTCTTCATCCAAGTAGAGAGGATCCCTCTAGTTCTTCTAGTTCTACCTCTAGTTCATCTAGATCTAGTTCTAGTTCTAGTTCCTCTAGTTCTAGTTCTAGTTAGTTCTAGTTGTAATCTAGAAAATAGGGAGAGAGAAGAGGAGAGCGAAGGAGGAGGAGCCGGATCTGTCGGATCTTCCTCAACATTGTACTTTTGCAGCAACTGGTTCGTTCTTCATCGTTCTCTAGGTTCTTCAATTCATAACTCCTGAGTTCTCTAATTACTTTTATTTACATTCAAGTTATTTATTGGATTCCCGCTTGCATCAAGTGCTCTAGTCTTTATAACGCTAGAGTAGTAATTAATAGATTAGACGTGGTGTTTAGTCTTGCGATTACCTAGAATTGCACCCAATCCTACGGATTGTTGTGGTAGCCCTAGGGTAGTGACAGCCCTAACGGTCGACGTATTCCACCACGTTCGGATCGGTGTTTGTAGGACCGTAGTCAGACCTTCCTAGCCCCCTTCTCATCTCTTTCTGTGGTTAGTGCTCTGATGTCCCGATATAGATAATCTTGAAGTAATTCTTGATTCTTAGATCAACTAGAGAACTCTCACGAAACTTCCTCTCTTCCCACCAAAAATAATTATATAGTTATCCTTGGGCGATCTTGGATCTTAATTAGTACACTCACGTTCTCTGTGGAAAATCGATACTCTGGAATACTCCCGAGTGAAAGCTACATCGGTATCCGTGCGCTTGCGGATTTTTCTGTTTGCGTTTAAAATACCCAACATGGCCCTTGGCCATGAAGCATGAAGAAGTGTCGAAGAGTGATGGCTTGTTGATAGCAATGCTTGCAAGTGCCTTCTTTTTGGATGATTTGTCATCATCGCTTGAGTCATCATCCGAAGAGGCATCACTATCACATGTCACAACATAGGATCCACCCTTCTTCTTATTGAAGACCATCTTCTTCTCTTTCTTTTCTTTCTTCTCCTTCTTGTTCTTCTTGTTATGCTCATCATTGTCACTATTGTAAGGACAATCCAACACAATATGATCGGGGCTCTTGCACTTGTAGCATAGCCTCACATATTCCTTGTTCTTGGAGTTGTCCCTTCTCTTCCTTGTATGGTAGCCCTTTTCCTTCATCATCTTGCCAAACTTGCGGATAAAGAGTGCTAGTGCTTCATCATTGGAACACTCCTCATCACTTGATTCTTCCTTGTTCTTGCTCTTGGATGAAGAGCTAGCTTTGAATGCTACACTCTTCTTCTTCTTCTTATCATCATCATCCTTCTTCATGACCTCATCATCATCATTGTCATTATACTAATCTTCGGTCATGACATCTCCAAGTACCTCATTCGGAGATACACCTGTCAATCCACCTCTAAAGATGATTGTTCTCAATGTCTTGAACCTCTTGGGAAAGCACATCAAGAACTTGTGAATGAAGTCCTCATCCTTCACTTTCTCACCAAGGCCCTTGAGGTCATTGATGATGACTTGGAGCCTATAGAACATTTATGGAATTGACTTATCCTCCTTCATATTGAAGTTTGATAGCTTGTCCTTGAGCATGTACAACTTGGCACTTTTTATAGTTGTAGTGCCCTCATATGTTTCTTCTAGCCTTGTCCACACTTCACTTGTCTTCTCAAGATCTTTGACTTGTTCAAATACCTTTGAATCAATGCCATTATAGTTGTGTTGAGAGCCATTGTATTGCATTGCTTGTTTGCTCTCTCATTGTCGGTGGGGTTAGCGGGGTCAAGGATCACAAAATCATTCTCCATGACTTCCCACACTCTATCATTGATTGATCCAAGATACATTTTCATTTTTCTCTTCCAATAGTCAAAAGAACTTGTGCCATCAAAGAACGGTGGTTTGCCCAGCATGGTTGAACACTATTTGAGCCATAATTTGAGCACCGAGGTTGTTAAGCCTTCACAAAACGGTGACCACGGCTCCGATACCACTTGAAAGGTCCTAATATGGCTAGAGGGGGTGAATAGCCTATTTAAAAATCTACAAACTCACTAGAGCAAGAGGTTAGTAGATAACAAGCATAGCTTTTTGCTCTAGCTCTAAAGGGGTGTTTGCCAGCCAGCTATCCAACAATTCTAGTTGCTATGATCACTATGCACACAAGAGCTATATCACTACTTACACTAGAGAGCTATCTAAAGTTTCTATTCAAGTAAGTAAGCTACTCTAGTTTGTGGGAATGTAAGAGAGATGGTTTGATCTTTATACCGCCACGTAGAGGGGATGAACCAATCAATAATATGAAGTCCAATCACAGGGAGAAATCCAATGAACAATCACAATGGAGACACACAATTTTCTCTCGAGGTTCGTGTGCTTGCTGGCACGCTACGTCCCTGTTGTGTCGACCAACACTTAGTGGTTCGGCGGCTAAGATGTGTAGCACGAACGTCGTCCTCACTAGGACACCACAAGAACTGATCCCACAAGTGAGGTAACTCAATGACACGAGCAATCCACTAAAGTTACCTTTCGGCTCTCCACAAGGAAGGTACAAGACCCCTCACAATCACCAGGAGATGTCCACGAACAATCACCAACTCGTGCCAATGCTCCTCCACTGCTTCAAGCCGTCTAGGTGGCGGCAACCACCAAGAGTAACAAGAAAACCGCAGCCAAATCGATCCCCAAGTGCCACTAGATGCAATCACTCAAGCAAATGCACTTGGAATCACTCCCAATCTCACAAAGATGAATAATCTATGAAGGAGATGAGAGGGAGGTGTTTGCTTAGGCTCACAAGGATTAAAGTATGCTAGAATGCCAAGAGAGAAAGCCGGCCAACAACTATTTATAAGCTCCTCAAAATAAATAGAGCCGTTGGCTCTTTCACTGGGCTAAAAACGGGGTCACCTGACGAACCGCAGGGGCACCGGACGCTCAACCCCTGTGTCTGGTGCTCCAGAAACAGCCACGTGTTGCCCTATCCACTTTCGCTGTTGATCTCTAACGACCACCTGCAGAGCACCGGACGCGCTCAAGTTGGCACCGGACGCGTCCGGTACTCACCGGACTTAAACTCAGGGAGGTCTGCAAACTCGCGGGGTCACCGGACGCTGAGCACGGACCGTCCGGTGCTCACTGGTCTCATACCCATAGAGCATTGCAAAAGCGCAGAACACTGGACTCAAAACACTGGACGCTCAAACAGGGTCTAACCTGCGTCCGGTGTTGGGCGTCCGGTGCCTAACCCTAGTTGAGCTAGGCACTGCCTACACACCGGATGCACAGACACAGCGTCTGGTGCCTCTGAGCCAGCGTCCGGTAAACACTCCCGCGACTTCTCTAATTTTCCCACCGGTGCAATAGAAAAATTGCACGTCATTTTCTCAAAAAAGCGCCGAATCCCGCCGAGGGAGAGGAACCCATCCTCTCTCTACCCTTCAAACTCCACCTCCTTTACAAAGTGTGCCAACACCACAATGTGTAAACCAACATGTGCACGTGTGTTAGCATTTTCACAAATATTTTCTTCAAAGGAGTTCAGTTAGCTCACTAGGTTCTAAATGCATGCACATGAATAATGACACCTAGTGGCACTTGATAACCGCTTAGCCAAAGAATTCCCCTCTTTATAGTATGGCTATCTATCCTAAATGTGATCACACCCTCTATGGTGTCTTGATCACCAAAACCAAAACCCTAAGCAATACCTTTGCTTTGATCTCCATAGGGTTTTGTTTTTCTCTTTCTTCTTTTCCAAGTTGAGCACTTGATCATCTTGTGGTCATCACCATCATCACCATGATCATCTCTTGCTCCATTACTTGGCATGTACCAACCTCATTAAGTCTACACACACTTAGTATAGAGGTTAGTACTAGGGTTTCATCAATTATCCAAAACCAAACTAGGGCTTTCAACAGTTTGCGCCTAATGCACCATAGTCTAAGAAACCATTTTGGACGCACCTGTTGGTACTCCTAGGTGAAGAGGCTCAAGTGGAAGCTCAGTTCGGTCTTTTAGGAGATAGTGCTAATCTTGATGCAAGATTGGTGCACGGTTTGCATGGAATGTACCATATGCTCAAAAATCAATTTGGACACACTAGATGGAAGACCTAGATGATGTGTGTCATATGGAATCTCGCTTTGGTCTGTTTAGAGACAGTGTTGGTTTCGGTGCAAGATATGTGCACGATTTGCACCTAATGCACCATAGGCTGAGAAACCATTTTAGACGCACCTAATGGTACTCCTTGGTGAAGAGGGTCAAGTGGAAGCTCGATGTGGTGTATTCGGAGATAGTGCTAATCTTGATGCAAGATAGTTGCACGGTTTGCATGGAACATACCATATGCTCAGAAATCAATTTTGACGCACTGGATAGAACTCCTAGATGACGTGTGTCATATGGAATCTTGCTTCATTTTGTTTGCAGACAGTGTTAGTTTCGGTGAGTGCGCGGTTTGCGCCTAATGCACCATAGGCTAAGAAACCATTTTTGATGCACTCAATGATACTCCTAGGTGAAGAGTTTCAAGTGGAAGCTTGGTTTGGTCTGTTTGGAGATAGTGTGCTAATCTTGATGCTAGATAGGTGCACAGTTTGCATGGAACATACCATATGCTCGGATATCAATTTGGACGCACCTAATGGAACTCCTAGATGACGTGTGTCATATGGAATCTTGCTTCGGTTTGTTTAGAGACAGTGCTAGTGTCGATGCAAGATAGGTGCACGGTTTGCACCTAATACACCATAGGCTAAGACACCATTTTGGATGCACTTGATGGTACTCCTAGGTGAAGAGGCTCAAGTGAAAGCTCGGTATGATCTGTTTGGAGATAGTGCTAATTTTCATGTAAGATAGGTGCATGGTTTGCCTGGAACGTACCATATGCTTGAAAATAAATTTGGACACACCCGATGGAAACTCGTAGATGATGTGTGTCATATGTAATCTCGCTTTGGTCCATTTGGAGAAAGTGTTAGTTTTGGTGCAATTTGCGCCTAATGGACCATAGGCTAAGAAACAATTTTGGATGCACCCGATGGTACTCCTAGGTAAAGGGGCTCAAGTAAAAGCTCAGTTTGGTCTGTTTGGAGATAGTGCTAATCTTGATGCAAGATAGTTGCAAGGTTTGCATGGAACTTACTATATGCTTGGAAATCAATTTGGACGCACCCAGTGGAACTCCTAGATGACGAGTGTCATATGGAATCTCACTTCAGTCTGTTTGGAGACAGTGTTAGATTCAGTGCAACATAGCTGCACGGTTTGTGCCTAATGCACCATCGGCTAAGAAACAATTTTGGACGCACCCGATGGAACTCCTAGGTAAAGGGGCTCTAGTGAAAGCTTAGTTTGGTCTGTCCGAAGATAATGCTAATCTTTATGCAAGATAGGTGCACGTTATGCACGGAATGTACCATATGCTCAGAAATCAATTTGGACGCACCCGATGAACTCCTAGATGACGTGTGTCATATGGAATCTCACTTCGGTCCATTTGGAGATAGTGTTCGTTTTGGTGCAAGATTGGTGCATGGTTTCCGCCTAATGCACCATAGGCTAAGAAACCATTATGGAAGCACCCGATGGTACTCCTAGGTGAAGAGGCTCAAGGGAAAGCTTGCTAGGATCTGTTTGGAGATAGTGCTAATCTTCATATAAGATAGGTGCACGGTTTGTATGGAATGTACCATATGGTTGAAAATCAATTTGGATGCACCCGACAGAACTACTAGATGATGTGTGTCATGTGATATCTCGCTTTGGTCTATTTGTAGATAGTGTTAGTTTTAGTGCAAGATAAGTGCACGGGTTGTGCCTAATGCACCATACTCTAAAAAGATATTGCACGGTTTGTGACTAATGCACCATACTCTAAGAAATGATTTTGGACGCACCCGATGGTACTCCTAGGTGAAGGGGCTCAAGTGAAAGCTCAGTTTGGTCTGTTTGGAGATAGTGCTAATCTTGATGCAAGATAGGTGCACGGTTTGCATGGAATGTACCATATGCTCAGAAATCAATTTGGTTGCACCCGATAGAACACCACGTTGACGTGTGTCATATGGATCTCACTTCGGTCCATTTGGAGATAGTGTTAGTTTTGGTGCAAGATAGGTGTGTCTAATGCACCATAGGCTCAGAAACCATTGTGGAAGCACCCAATGATACTTCTATGTGAAGAGGCTCAAGTGAAAGCTCAGTACAATCTATTTAGAGATAGTGTTAGTTTTGGTGCAAGATAGGT
>NC_012875.2:20137258-20140821 GCF_000003195.3 Sorghum bicolor | reverse complement strand
TTGATGCACCCGATGGTACTCCTAGCTGAAGAGGCTCAAGTGGAAGCTCGGTTCGGTCTATTTGGAGATAGTGCCAATCTTGATGCAAGATAGTTGCACGGTTTGCATGGAGCGTACCATATGCTCGAAAGTCAATTTGGACGCACCTGATGGAACTCCTAGATGACATGTGTCATATAGAATCTCGTATTGGTCTATTTGGAGACAGTGTTAGTTTTGGTGCAAGATATTGCACGGTTTGTGCCTAATGCACCATAGGCTAAGAAACCATTTTGGATGCACCTATTGGTACTACTAGGTGAAGATGCTCAAGTGGAAGCTTGGTTCGGTCTGTTTGGCGATAGTGCTAATCTTGATTTAAGATAGGTGCATGGATTGCATGGAATGTCCCAGATGCTTGGAAATCAGTATGGATATACCCGATGGTACTCCTAGATGAAGTGTGTCATATGGAATCTCGCTTCGGTCCGTTTGGAGACAATATTAGTTTTAGTGCAAGATAGGTGCACAGTTTGCGCCTAATGCACCATGGTCAAAGAAACCATTTTGGACACACCTGTTGGCACTCCTGGGTGAGGAGACTCAAGTGGAATCTCAGTTTGGTCTATTTGGAGATAGTGCTAGTCTTGATGCAAGATAGGTGCATGCTTTGCATGGAACATACCATATGCTTGGAAATCAATACCATACGCACCTGATGAAACTCTGAAATCTTGCTTTGGTCTATTTGGAGATAGTGTTAGTTTCGGTGCAAGATATATGCACGGTTTGTAGCAAATGCACCATAGGCTAAGAAACCATTTTAGAAGCACCCGATGGTACTCCTAGGTCAAGAGGCTCAAGTGGAAGCTCGGTTTGGTCTATTCAGAGATATTGCTAATCTTGATGCTAGATAGGTGCACTATTTGTGTGGAACATATCATATGCTCGGAAATCAATTTGGACACACACAATGAAACTCCTAGATGACGTGTGTCATATGGAATCTTGCTTCGGTCTGTTTAGAGACAGTGTTAGTTTCGGTGCAAGATAGGTGCACGGTTTGTGCCTCATGTGATGTGTGTCACATGGAATCTAGCTTCGATTTGTTTGGAGACAGTGTTAGATTCAGTGCAAGATAGGTGCACGGTTTGCGCCTAATGCACCATAGGCTAAGAAACGATTTTTGACGCACCCGATGGTACATCTTTGTAAAGGGCTCAAGTGAAAGCTCGGTTTGGTCTGTTTGGAGATAGTGCTAATCTTGATGCAAGATAGGTGCACGGTTAGCATGGAATGTACCATATGCTCAAAAATCAATTTGGATGCACCCGATAGAACTCCTAGATGACGTGTGTCGTACGGAATCTCACTTTAGTCCATTTAGAGATAGTGATAGTTCTGGTGTAAGATAGGTGCACGGTTTCTGCCTAATGCACCATAGGCTCACAAACCATTGTGGAAGCACCCAATGGTACTCCTAGGTGAAGAGGCTCAAGTGAAAGCTCAGTACGATCTGTTTGGAGATAGTGCTAATCTTCATGTAAGATAGGTGCACTGTTTGCATGGAACATACCATATGCATGAAAATCAATTTGGACGCACCCGATAGAACTCCTACATGATGTGTGTCATCTGATATCTCGCTTTGGTCTGTTTGAAGATAGTGTTAGTTTCAGTGCAAGATGGTGTATGGTTTGTGCCTAATGCACCATACTCTAAGAAGATATTGCACGGTTTGTGCCTAATGCACCATACTCTAAGAAACGATTTTGGACGCACCCGATGGTACTCCTAGGTGAAGGGGCTCAAGTGAAAGTTCGGTTTGGTTTGTTTGGAGATAGTGCTAATCTTGATGCAATATAGGTGTATGGTTTGCGTAGAATGTCCCATATGCTCGGAAATCAATTTGGATGCACCTAATGGAACTCCTAGGTGAAGACGCTCAAGTGGAAACTTGGTCCTGTCTGTTTGGAGATAATGCAAATCTTGATGCAAGATACTTGCACAATTTGCATTTAACGTGCCATATGCTAAGAAATCCACTTGGACGCACCCGATGGAACTTCTAGATGACGTGTGTCATATGGAATCTCGCTTTGATCCACTTGGAGTCAGTGTTAGTTTCTGTGCAAGATAGGTGCACAGTTTATGCCTAATGCACCGTAGCCTAAGAAACCATTTTGGACACATCTGTATGTACTCCTAGGTGAAGAGGACCAAATGGAAGCTTGGTTTGGTCTGTTTGGAGATACTACTAATCTTGATGCAAGATAGGTGCACGGTTTACATGGAACGTACCATATGCTCAGAAATCAATTTAAACGCACACGATGGAACTCCTAGATGATGTGTATGGAATCTCGGTTTGATCCATTTGGAGACAGTGTTAGTTCCGGTGAAAGATAGGTGCACACTTTGCGCCTAACGCACCATAGTCTAAACAACCATTTTGGATGCTTCTGTTGGTACTCCTAGGTGATGAGACTCAAGTGGAAGATCGGTTCGATCTGTTTGGAGATAGTGCTAATCTTGATGCAAGATAGGTGCACAGTTTGCATGGAACGTACCATATGCTCAAAAATCAATTTGGATGCACCCGATGGAACTCCAAGATGACGTGTGTGATATGGAATCTCACTTCGGTCCGTTTGGAGACATTGTTAGTTTTGGTGCGAGATAGGTGCGCAGTTTGTGCCTAATGCACCATAGCCTAAGAAACCATTTTGGACGCACCTGTTGGTACTCCTAGGTGAAGAGGCTCAACTAGAAGCTTGGGTTCGGTCTGTTTGGAGATAATGCTTATCTTGATGCAAAATAGGTGCATGGTTTGCATGGAACGCACCATATGCTCGGAAATCAATTTGGACACACTTGATGGAACTCCTAGATGTCATGTGTCATATGTAATTTCGCTTTGGTCTGTTTGGAGATAGTGTTTGTTTTCGTGCAAGATAGGTGCAAGGTTTTTTGCCTAATGCACCATACACTAACAAACCATTTTAGAAGCACCCGATTGTACTCCAAGCTAAAGAGGTTTAAGTGGAAGCTCGGTTTGGTCTGTTTGGAGATAGTGCTAATCTTTATGCAAGATAGGTGCACGGTTTGCATGGATGTACCATATGCTTTGAAATCAATTTGGACACACCCAATAGAACTCCTAGATGATGTGTGTCATATGGAATCTCACTTCGGTCCATTTGGAGATAGTGTTAGTTTCGGTGCAAGATAGGTGTACGGTTTGCGCCTAATGCACCATAGCCTAAGAAACCATTTTGGACGCACCTGTTGGTACTCCTAAGTGAAGAGACTCAAGTGGAAGCTTAGTAGGCTCAAGTGGAAGCTTAGTTCGGTCTGTTTGGAGATACTGCAAATCTTGATGCAAGATAGGTGCACGGTTTGCATGGAACGTACCATATGCTTAGAAATCAGTTTGGACGCACACGATAGAACTCCTAGATGATGTGTGCCATATGGAATCTCACTTCAGTCCATTTGTAGATAGTGTTAGTTTTGGTACAAGATAGGTGCACGGTGTGCGCCTAATGCACCATCGGCTTAGAAACAGTTGTGGAAGCACCTAA
>NC_012875.2:20132088-20137158 GCF_000003195.3 Sorghum bicolor | reverse complement strand
AAAAAGAAAAAAAAAAAAAAAAAAAAAAAAAAAAAAAAAAAAAAAAAAAAAGAACCCCGAAAAAACTGTTTGCGACTAGCTTGCTCTTGCACTATTTGGAGATAGTGCTAATCTTGATGCAAGATAGGTGTACAGTTTGCATGGAAAGTACATATGCTCAGAAATCAATTTGGACGCACCTGATGGAACTCGTAGATGACGTGTGTCATATGGAATCTCGCTTTGGTCCATTTTAAGATAGTGTTAGTTTTGGTGCAAGATAGGTACACAGTTTGCGCCTAATGCACCATAGTCTAAGAAACCATTTTGGAAAATCTGTTGGTACTCAAAGCTGAAGAGGCTCAAGTGGAAGCTTGATCCGGTCTGTTTGGAGATAGTGCTAATCTTGATACAAGATAGGTGCATGGTTTGCATGGAACGTACCATATGCTCGGAAAGCAATTTGGACACACCCAATGGAACTCCTAGATGATGTGTGTCATAGGGAATCTTGCTTCAGTCCGTTTGGAGACAATATTAGTTTTGGTGTAAGAAAGGTGCACAGTTTCACCTAAGGCACCATAGGCTAAGAAACCATTTTGAACGCACCTATTGATACTCCTAGGTGAAGAGGCTCAAGTGGAAGCTCGGTTTGGTCTGTGTTCGAGACAGTGCTAATCTTAATGCAAGATAGGTGCACAATTTGCATGAAACGTACCATATGCTCACAAATCAATTTGGACACACCCATTGGAACTCCTAGATGACATGTATCATATGGAATCTCGTTCGGTCTATTTGGAGAGTGTTAGTTTCAGTGCAAGATAGGTGCACGGTTTGCGCCTAATGCACCATAGGCTAAAAAACCATTTTGGACACACCCGATGGTACTCCTAGGTTAAGAGGCTCAAGTGAAAGCTCGGTTCGGTCTATTTGGAGATAGTTCTAATCTTGTTGCAAGATAGGTGTACAGTTTTCATGGAAAGTACCATATGCTCAGAAATCAATTTGGACGCACCTGATGGAACTCGTAGATGACGTCTGTCATATGGAATCTCGCTTTGGTCCATTTGACGACACTGTTAGTTTTGGTGCAAGATAGGTGCATCGTTTGCACATAATGCACCATAGTTTAAGAAACCATTTTAGAAAATTTGTTGGTACTCAAAGGTGTAGAGGCTCAAGTGGAAGCTTGGTCCGGTCTATTTGGAGATAGTGCTAATTTTGATGCAAGATAGGTGCATGGTTTGCATAGAATGTACCATATTCTCGGAAATCAATTTGGACGCACCCGATGGAACACCTAGATGATGTGTGTCATATGGTATCTCACTTCGGTTCGTTTGAAGACAGTGTTAGTTTCGCTGCAACATAGGTGCACAGTTTGCGCTTAATGCACCAAAGTCTAAGAAACCATTTTGGACGCATCTATTGGTACTTCTAGGTGAAGAGGCTAAAGTGGAAGCTCGGTTTAGTCTATTTGGAGATTGTGCTAATCTTGAAGCAAGATAGGTGCACAGTTTGCATGGGACATACCATATGCTCGGAAAGAAATTTGGACACACCCATTGGAACTCCTAGATGACGTGCATCATATGGAATCTCATTCGGTCTGTTTGGAGAGTGTTAGTTTCAGTGCAAGATAGTTGCACGGTTTGCTCCTAATGCACCATGGGCTAAAAACCATTTTGGACACACCTGATGGTACTCCTAGGTGAAGAGGCTCAAGTGAAAGCTCGGTTCGGTCTATTTGGAGATAGTGCTACTCTTGATGCAAGATAGGTGTACAGTTTGCATGAAAAGTACCATATGCTCAGAAATCAATTTGGACGCACCTGATGGAACTCGTAGATGACGTGTGTCATATGGAATCTCGCTTTGGTCCGTTTGAAGATAGTGTTAGTTTTGGTGCAAGATAGGTGCACAGTTTGCGCATAATACACCATAGTCTAAGAAACCATTTTGGAAAATCTGTTGGTACTCAAAGGTGAAGAGGTTCAAGTGGAAGCTTGGTCCGGTCTATTTGGAGATAGTGCTAATCTTGATGCAAGATAGGTGCATGGTTTGCATGGAACGTACTATATGCTCAGAAATCAATTTGGACGCACCCGATGGAACGACTAGATGATGTGTGTCATATGGTATCTCACTTTGGTTTGTTTGGAGACAGTGTTAGTTTCGCTGCAAGATAGGTGCACAGTTTTCTCTTACTGCACCGAAGTCTAAGAAACCATTTTGGACGCACCTATTGGTATTTTTAGGTGAAGACGCTACAGTGGAAGCTCGGTTTAGTCTATTTTGAGATTGTGCTAATCTTAATACAAGATAGGTGCATAGTTTGCACGGGACATACCATATTCCCGGAAATCAATTTGGACACACCCGATGGAACTCTTAGATGACGTGTGTCATATGGAGTCTCGCTTCGATCTGTTTGGAGACAGTGTTAGTTTCGGTGCAAGATAGGTGCACAGTTTCTGCCTAATGCACCATAGGCTAAGAAACGATTTTGGACGCACCCGATTGTACTCCTAGGTAAAGGGGCTTAAGTGAATGCTCGGTTTGGTCTGTTTAGAGATTGTGCTAATCTTGATGTAAGATAGGTGCACGGTTTGCATAGAATGTACCATATGCCTAGAAATCAGTTCGGATGCACCCGATAGAACTCTTAGATGATGTGTGTCATATGGAATCTCACTTCGGTCCACATGGAGATAGTGTTAGTTTCGGTGCGAGATAGGTGCTCGGTGTGCATGACACATACCATATGCTTGAAAATCAATTTGGACACACCCGATATAACTCCAAGATGATGTGTGTCATCTGATATCTCACTTTGGTCCATTTGGAGAAACTGTTAATTTTGGTGCAAGATTGGTGCACGGTTTGTGCCTAATACACCATACTCTAAGAAACCATTTTGGACGCAACCGATGGTACTCTCTGCTGAAGACGCTCAAGTGAAAGCTCGGTTGGGTCTGTTTAGAGATAGTGCTAATCTTGACGCAAGATAGTTCGATAGTTTGCATGGAACATACCTTATGCTGAGAAATCAATTTGGGCGCATCTGATAGAACATCTAGATGACGTGTGTCATATGTAATCTTGCTTTGGTCCATTTAGAGAAAGTGTTAGTATCGGTCCAAGATAGGTGCACGGTTTGCGCCTAATGCACCGCAGGCTAAGAAACCATTTTGGACACACCCGATGGTACTCCTAGGTGTAGTGGCTCAAGTGAAAGCTCAGTTCAGTCCATTTGGAGATAGTGCTACTCTTGATGCAAAATAGATGCACAGTTTACATGGAACATATCATATGCTTGAAAATCAATTTGGACGCACCTGATGGAAATCCTAGATGACGTGTTTCATATAGAATCTCGTTTCGGTCCATTTGGAGACAGTGTTAGTTTTGGTGCAAGATAGGTGCATAGTTTGTGCCTAATGCACCATAGCCTAAGAATCCATTTTTGGCGCACCTGTTGGTACTCCTAGATGAAGAAGCTCAAGTGCAAGCTGGGTCGGTCTGCTTAGAGATACTGCTAATTTTGATGCAAGATAGGTGCATGGTTTGCATGGAACGTACCATATGCTCATAAATCAATTTGGATGCACCCGATGGAACTCCTAGATGACGTGTGCCATATGGAATCTCGGTTTGGTCTGTTTGGAGATAGTTTTAGTTTCGGTGCAAGCTAGGTGCACAGTTTGTGTCTAATGCACCATAGTCTAAGAAACCATTTTGGACGCACCTGTTGGTCCGAGGTGAAGAGGCTCAAGTGGAAGCTCGGTTCGGTCTATTTGGTGATGGTGCTAATCTTGATGCAAGATAGGTGCACGGTTTGCATGGAACGTACCATATGCTCAGAAATCAATTTGGACGCACCCGATGGAACTCCTAGATGACGTGTGTCATATGGAATCTTGCTTTGGTCCGTTTGGAGATAGTGTTAGTTTCGGTGCAAGATAGGTGCACAGTTTGCGTCTAATGCACCATAGTCTAAGAAACTATTTTGGACGCACCTGTTGGTCTGAGGTGAAGAGGCTCAAGTGGAAGCTTGGTTCGATCTATTTGGTGATGGTGCTAATCTTGATGCAAGATAGGTGCACGGTTTGCATGGAACGTACCATATGCTCAGAAATCAATTTGGACGCACCCAATGGAACTCCTAGATGACGTGTGTCATATGAAATCTCGCTTTGGTCAGTTTGGAGACAGTGTTAGTTTTGGTGCAAGATAGTTGCACAGTTTGCGCCTAATGGCTCTCAAAAAAAAGTTTGCGTCTAATGCACCATAGTCTAAGAAACCTTTTTGGACGCACCTGTTGGTACTCCTAGGTGAAGAGGCTCAATTAGAAGTTCGGTTTGGTCTGTTTGGAGATAGTGCTAATCTTGATGCAAGATAGGTGCACGGTTAGCATGGAATGTACCATATGCTTAGCAATCAATTTGGACGCACCCAATAGAACTCCTAGATGACGTGTGTCATATGGAATCTTGCTTCGGTCTGTTTGTAGACTTTGTAAGTTTTAGTGCAAGATAGGTGCATAGTTTGCGCCTAATGCACCATAGTCTAAGAAACCATTTTGGACACATTATTTGGTACTAGTGGGTGAAGAGGCTCAAGTGGAAGCTTGTTTCGGTCAGTTTGCAAGGTAGGTGCATGGTTTGCATGGAACATACCATATGCTTGGAAATCAATTTGGATACACCCGATGGAACTCCTTGATGACGTGTGTTATATGGAATCTCGCTTCGGTCTATTTGGAGACAGTGTTAGTTTTGGTGCAAGATAGGTGCACAGTTTGCACCTACTGCACCATAGCATAAGAAACCAGTTTGGATGCACCTATATGTACTCCTAGGTGAAGAGGCTTAAGTGGAAGCTTGGTTTGGTCTATTTGGAGATACTGCTAATCTTAATGCAAGATAGTATCTTGCTCATAGATGATGTGTGTCATATGGAATCTCGCTTTGATTCCTTTGGACATAGTGTAAGTTCTGGTGCAAGATAGGTGCACAGTTTGTGCCAAATGCACCATAGTCTAAGAAACCATTTTGGACGCACCTGTTGTTACTCCTAGGTGAAGAG
>NC_012875.2:20130585-20131647 GCF_000003195.3 Sorghum bicolor | reverse complement strand
CACATCTGTATGTACTCCTAGGTGAAGAGGACCAAATGGAAGCTTGGTTTGGTCTGTTTGGAGATACTACTAATCTTGATGCAAGATAGGTGCACGGTTTACATGGAACGTACCATATGCTCAGAAATCAATTTAAACGCACACGATGGAACTCCTAGATGATGTGTATGGAATCTCGGTTTGATCCATTTGGAGACAGTGTTAGTTCCGGTGAAAGATAGGTGCACACTTTGCGCCTAACGCACCATAGTCTAAACAACCATTTTGGATGCTTCTGTTGGTACTCCTAGGTGATGAGACTCAAGTGGAAGATCGGTTCGATCTGTTTGGAGATAGTGCTAATCTTGATGCAAGATAGGTGCACAGTTTGCATGGAACGTACCATATGCTCAAAAATC
Source organism: Sorghum bicolor (assembly GCF_000003195.3). Lineage (NCBI taxonomy): Eukaryota > Viridiplantae > Streptophyta > Magnoliopsida > Poales > Poaceae > Sorghum > Sorghum bicolor. The sequence continues at coordinate 20,131,249 of NC_012875.2, read as the reverse complement.
AATTTGGATGCACCCGATGGAACTCCAAGATGACGTGTGTGATATGGAATCTCACTTCGGTCCGTTTGGAGACATTGTTAGTTTTGGTGCGAGATAGGTGCGCAGTTTGTGCCTAATGCACCATAGCCTAAGAAACCATTTTGGACGCACCTGTTGGTACTCCTAGGTGAAGAGGCTCAACTAGAAGCTTGGGTTCGGTCTGTTTGGAGATAATGCTTATCTTGATGCAAAATAGGTGCATGGTTTGCATGGAACGCACCATATGCTCGGAAATCAATTTGGACACACTTGATGGAACTCCTAGATGTCATGTGTCATATGTAATTTCGCTTTGGTCTGTTTGGAGATAGTGTTTGTTTTCGTGCAAGATAGGTGCAAGGTTTTTTGCCTAATGCACCATACACTAACAAACCATTTTAGAAGCACCCGATTGTACTCCAAGCTAAAGAGGTTTAAGTGGAAGCTTGGTTTGGTCTGTTTGGAGATAGTGCTAATCTTTATGCAAGATAGGTGCACGGTTTGCATGGATGTACCATATGCTTTGAAATCAATTTGACACACCCAATAGAACTCCTAGATGATGTGTGTCATATGAATCTCACTTCGTCCATTTGGAGATAGTGGTACCAGCTCAGTTTCACCGAAACAGAATTTTTTTTCTTTT
>NC_012875.2:20123790-20129577 GCF_000003195.3 Sorghum bicolor | reverse complement strand
AGAGATAGTGCTAATCCTCACGTAAGGTAGGACCACAGTTCGCATGGAATATACCATGCGCCTAAAAGCCAACATAGACGCACCGAATAGAACTCCTAGATGATGTGTGTCATCTGATATCTTGCTTTGGTCTGTTTGGAGATAGTGTTAGTTGTGCAAGATAGGTGCGCGGTTTGTGCCTAATACACCATATCTCTAAACAGACCGAACCGAGCCTCCACTTGAGCCTCTTCACCTAGGAGTACCAACAGGTGCTTCCAAAATGGTTTCTTAGACTTTGGTGCATTAGGCGCAAACCGTGCACATATCTTGTACCGAAACTAACACTGTCTCTAAACACAGCAAAGCAAGATTCCATATGACACACGTCATCAAGGAGTTCTATCGGGTGTGTCCAAATTAATTTCTAAGCATATGGTACGTTCCATGCAGACCGTGCGTCTATCTTGCATCAAGATTAGCACTATCTCCAAATAGACCAAACTGAGCTTTCACTTGAGCCTTTTACCAAGGAGTACCATCGGGTGCGTCCAAATTGATTTCTTGACATATGGTACGCTGCATGCAAACTGTGCAACTATCTTGCATCAAGATTTGCACTATATCCGAATAGACCAAATCGAGCCTCCACTTGAGCCTCTTCAACTACGAATACCATCGGGTGCATCTAAAATGATTTATTTGCCTATGGTGCATTAGGCGTAAACCGTGCACATATCTTCTACCAAAACTAACACTGTCTCTAAACAAACCGAAGCAAGATTCCATATGACACAAATCATCAAGGAGTTATATCAGATAAGTCCTAATTGGTTTCTGAGCATATCGTATGTTCCAAAGAGACCAAATCGAGCATTCACTTGAGCCCCTTGACCTAGAAGTACCATCGGGTGTGTCTAAAATAGTTTCTTATCCTATGGTAAGTGCAAACTGTGCACCTATCTTGCACTCAAAATAACACTGTCTCTAAACGGACCGAAGTGAGATTCCATATGACACATGTCTTCTAGGAGTTCCATCTGGAGCGTCCAAATTGATTTCTAAGCATATGGTATGTTCCATGCAAATCATGCACCTATCTTGCATCAAAATTAGCACTATCTCTAAACAGACCGAACCGAGCCTCCACTTGAGCCTCTTCACCTAGGAGTACCAACAAGTGCTTCCAAAATGGTTTCTTAGACTTTGGTGCATTAGGCACAAACCATGCACATATGTTGCACCGAAACTAATACTATCTCTAAGCACACCAAAGCGAGATTCCATATGACACACGTCATCAAAGAGTTCTATCGGCTGTGTCCAAATTAATTTCTAAGCATATGGTACGTTCCATGCAGACCGTGCATCTATCTTGCATCAAGATTAGCACTATCTCCAAATAGACAAAACTGGGCTTTCACTTGAGCATTTTACCAAGGATTACCATCCGGTGCGTCCAAAATTGTTTCTTAGCCTATGCTGCATTATGTGCAAACTTTGCACCTATCTTGCTCTGAAACTAACACTATCTCCAAGCAGACCAAAGCAAGATTTTATATGACATACGTCATCTAGGAGTTCCATCATGTGTGTCCAGATTGATTTCCAAGCATTTGGTATGTTCCATGCAAACCGTGCACCTATCTTGCATCAAGATTAGCACTATCTCCAAACAGATCAAACTGAGCTTCCACTTGAGCCTCTTCACCCAAGTACCAACAAGTGAGTCCAAAATTGTTTCTTAGGCTATGGTGCATTAGGTGCAAACCATGCACATATTTTGCACCAAAACTAACACTATTTCTAAATAGACCAAAGTGAGATTCCATATAACACACGTCATCAAGGAGTTCCATCGGGTGCATCCAAATTGATTTCCAAGCATATGGTATGTTACATGCAAACCGTGCACCTATCTTACATCAATATTAGCACTATCTCCAAACAGACCGAACCGATCTTCCACTTGAGCCACTTCATCTAGGAGTACAAACAGGTGGGTCAAAAATGGTTTCTTAGACTATGGTGCATTACGCACAAACTATGCACCTATCTTGCACCGAAACTAACATTGTCTCCAAACAGACCGAAGCGAGATTCCATATGACACACGTCATCTAGGAGTTCCATTGGGTGCGTCCAAATTGATTTCTTAACATATGGTGCGTTGCATGCAAACTGTGCAACTATCTTGCATCAAGATTAGCACTATATCCGAACAGACCAAATCGAGCCTCCACTTGAGCCTCTTCAACTACGAGTACCATCGGGTGCGTCTAAAATGGTTTCTTAGCCTATGGTGCATTAGGCGTAAACCGTGCACATATCTTCTACCAAAACTAACACTATCTCTAAACGAACCGAAGCAAGATTCCATATGACACAAATCATCAAGGAGTTATATCAGGTGCGTCCTAATTGATTTCTAAGCATACCGTATGTTCCATGTAAACCGTGCATCTATCTTGCATCAAGATTAGCACTATCTCCAAACAGACCGAACCAAGCTTCCACTTAAGCCTCTTCATCTAGGAGTACAAATAGGTGTGTCAAAAATGGTTTCTTAAACTATGGTGCATTAGGCACAAACTATGCACCTATCTTGCACCAAAACTAACATTGTCTCCAAACATACCGAAGCGAGATTCCATATGACACACGTCATCTAGGAGCTCCATTGGGTGCGTCCAAATTGATTTCTTAACATATGGTATGTTGCATGCAACCTGTGCAACTATATTGCATCAAGATTAGCACTATATCCGAACAGACCAAATCGAGCCTCCACTTGAGCCTCTTCAACTATGAGTACCATCGGGTGCGTCTAAAATGGTTTCTTAGCCTATGGTGCATTAGGTGTAAACCGTGCACATATCTTCTACCAAAACTAACACTATCTCTAAACGAACCGAAGCAAGATTCCATATGACACAAATCATCAAGGAGTTATATCAGGGCGTCCTAATTGATTTCTAAGCATACCATATGTTCCATGCAAACCATGCATCTATCTTGCATCAAGATTAGCACTATCTCCAAACAGACCAAACTGATCATTCACTTGAGCCCCTTCACCTAGGAGTACCAACAAGTGCGTCGAAAATGGTTTCTTAGACTATGGTGCATTAGGTGCAAAGTGTGCACCTATCTTGCACTGAAACTAACAATGTCTCCAAATGGACCGAAGCCAGATTCCTAATGACACACGTCATCAAGGAGTTCCATCGGGTGCATCCAAATTGATTTCCGAGCATATGGTATATTCCATGCAAATCATGCACCTATCTTGCATCAAGACTAGCACTATCTCTAAACATACCGAACCGAGCCTCCACTTGAGCCACTTCACCAAGGAGTACCAACAAGTGCTTCCAAAATGGTTTCTTAGACTTTGGTGCATTAGGCGCAAACCGTGCACATATCTTGCACCGAAACTAATACAATCTCTAAGCACACCAAAGCAAGATTCCAAATGACACACGTCATCAAGGAGTTCTATCGTGTGTGTCCAAATTAATTTCTAAGCATATGGTACGTTCCATGCAGACCGTGCATCTATCTTGCATCAAGATTAGCATTATCTCCAAATAGAACAAACCGAGCTTTCACTTGAGCCTTTTATCTAGGAGTAACATCGGGTGCGTCCAAAAGGTTTCTTAGCCTATGCTGCATTATATGCAAACCTTGCACCTATCACGCACCAAAACTAACACTGTCTCCAAACAGACCAAAGCAAGATTTTGTATGACAAACGTCATCTAGGAGTTCCATCATGTGCGTCTAGATTGATTTCCAAGCATTTGGTATGTTCCATGCAAACCATGCACCTATCTTTCATCAAGATTAGCACTATCTCCAAACAGACCAAACTGAGCATCCACTTGAGCCCCTTCACCTAGGAGTACCAACAAGTGCATCCAAAATGGTTTCTTAGACTATGGTGCATTAGGTGCAAACTGTGCACCTATCTTGCACCAAAACTAACAATGTCTCCAAATTGACCGAAGCGAGATTCCATGTGACACACGTCATCAAGGAGTTCCATCGGGTGCATCCAAATTGATTTTCAAGCATATGGTATGTTCCATGCAAACCATGCACCTACCTTGCATAAGGATTAGCACTATCTTCAAACTGACTAAACCAAGCTTCCACTTGAGCCTCTTCACCCAGGAGTACCAAATAGTGCGTCCAAAATGGTTTCTTAGACTATGGTGCATTAGGCGCAACCTATGCACCTATCTTGAACTAAAACTTACAATGTCTACAAACAAACCGAAGCAAGATTCCATATGACACATGTCTTCTAGGAGTTCCATTGGGTGCGTCCAAATTGATTTCTAAGCATATGTTATGTTCCATGCAAATCATGCACCTATCTTGCATCAAGATTTGCACTATCTCCAAACAAATGAAACCGAGCTTGCACTGAGCCTCTTCACCGAAGTACCAACAGGTGCTTCTAAAATGGTTTCTTAGACTATGGTGCATTAGGCGCAAACCATGCACATATCTTGCACCGAAACTAACACTATTTCTAAACAGACCAAAGCGAGGTTCCATACGACACACGTCATCAAGGAGTTACATCGGGTGCATCCAAATTGATCTCCAAGCATATGGTATGTTCCATGCAAACTATGCACCTATCTTTCATCAAGATTAGCACTGTCTCCAAACAGTCCGAACCGAGCTTCCACTTGAGCCTCTTCATCTAGGAGTACAAACAGGCGCGTCAAAAATGGTTTCTTAGACTATGGTGCATTAGGCACAAACTATACACCTATCTTGCACCAAAACTAACGCTGTCTCCAAACAGACTGAAGCGAGATTCCATATGACACACGTCATCTAGGAGTTTCATTGGGTGCGTCCAAATTTATTTCTTAACATATGGAACGTTTCATGCAAACTGTGCAACTATCTTGCATCAAGATTAGCACTATATCCGAATAGACCAAATCGAGCCTCCACTTTAGCCTCTTCAACTACGAGTACCATCGGGTGCGTCTAAAATGCTTTCTTAGGCTATGGTGCATTAGGCGTAAACCCTACACATATCATCTACCAAAACTAACACTATCTCTAAATGAACCGAAGCAAGATTCCATATGACACATCAACAAGGAGTTATATCAGGTGCGTCCTAATTGATTTCTGAGCATATCGTATGTTCCATGCAAACCGTGCATCTATCTTCCATCAAGATTAGCACTATCTCCAAACGTACCAAACCGAGCTTTCACTTCAGCACCTTGACCTAGGAGTACCATCGGGTTCGTCCAAAATGGTTTCTTATCCTATGGTGAATTCGGTGCAAACCATGCACCTATCTTGCACCGAAACTAACACTGTCTCTAAACGGACCGAAGTGAGATTCCATATGACACATGTCATCTAGGAGTTCCATCTGGTGCGTCCAAATTGATTTTTGAGCATATGGTATGTTCCTTGCAAATCGTGCACCTAACTTGCATCAAGATTAGCACTATCTCTAAACAGACCGAACCGAGCCTCCACTTGAGCCTCTTCACCTAGGAGTACCAACAGGTGCTTCCAAAATGGTTTCTTAGACTTTGGTGCATTAGGCGCAAACTGTGCACATTTCTTGCACCGAAACTAATACTATCTCTAAGCACACCAAAGCGAGATTCCACATGACACACGTCATCAAGGAGTTCTATCGGGTCTGTCCAAATTAATTTCTAAACATAGGGGGACTTTTCGTACAAACCGGAGCATTTATCTTGCACTAAGGATAAGCCTATCTCCAAAAAGACGAAGCCGGGCTTTTAGTTGAGCCTC
>NC_012875.2:20056990-20123690 GCF_000003195.3 Sorghum bicolor | reverse complement strand
GGTGCATGGTTTGCGCCTAATGCACCATAGGCTAAGAAACCATTATGGAAGCACCGATGGTACTCCTAGGTGAAGAGGCTCAAGTGAAAGCTTGCTACGATCTGTTTGGAGATAGTGCTAATCTTCATGTAAGATAGGCGCACGGTTTGTATGGAATGTACCATATGCTTGAAAATCAATTTGGACGCACCCGATAGAACTACTAGATGATGTGTGTCGTGTGATATCTCGCTTTGGTCTATTTGCAGATAGTGTTAGTTTCAGTGCAAGGTAGGTGCATGGTTTGTGCCTAATGCACCATACAATAAGAAGATATTGCAAGGTTTGTGACTAATGCACCATACTCTAAGAAATGATTTTGGACGCACCCGATGGTACTCCTAGGTGAAGGGGCTCAAGTGAAAGCTCTGTTTGGTCTGCTTGGAGATAGTGCAAATCTTGATGCAAGATAGGTGCACGGTTTGCATGCAATGTACCATATGCTCAGAAATCAATTTGGATGCACCCGATAGAACTCCAAGATGACGTGTGTCATATGGAATCTCACTTTGGTCTATTTGGAGATAGTGTTAGTTTTGGTGCAAGATAGGTGCACGGTTTGTGTCTAATGCACCATAGGCTCAGAAACCGTTGTGGAAGCACCCAATGATACTTCTATGTGAAGAGGCTCAAGTGAAAGCTCACTACAACCTATTTGGAGATAGTGTTAGTTTTGGTGCAAGATAGGTGCATGGTTTGTGCCTAATGCACCATACTCTAAGAAAACATTTTTGATGCACCTGATGGTACTCCTAGCTAAAGAGGCTCAAGTGGAAGCTCGGTTCGGTCTATTTGGAGATAGTGCTAATCTTGATGCAAGGTAGTTGCACGGTTTGCATGGAGCGTACCATATGCTCAGAAATCAATTTGGACGCACCTGATGGAACTCCTAGATGACATGTGTCATATAGAATCTCGTTTTGGTCTATTTGGAGACAGTGTTAGTTTTGGTGCAAGATATTGTACGGTTTGTGCCTAATGCACCATAGGCTAAGAAACCATTTTGGACGCACCTATTGGTACTGCTAGGTGAAGAGGCTCAAGTGTAATCTCGGTTCGGTCTGTTTGGCGATAGTGCTAATCTTGATGCAAGATAGGTGCACGGTTTGCATGGAATGTCCCAAATGCTTGGAAATCAAATTGGATGCACCCGATGGAACTCCTAGATGACGTGTGTCATATGAAATCTCGCTTTGGTCTATTTGGAGATAGTGTTAGTTTTGGTGTGAGATATATGCACGGTTTGTGCCAAATGGACCATAGGCTAAGAAACCATTTTAGAAGCACCAGATGGTACTCCTAGGTGAAGAGGCTCAAGTGGAAGCTCGGTTTGGTCTATTCAGAGATATTGCTATTGCTAATCTTGATGCAAGATAGGTGCACTATTTGTGTGGAACATATGATATGCCCGGAAATCAATTTGGACACACCCAATGAAACTCCTAGATGACGTGTGTCATATGGAATCTTGCTTCAGTCCGTTTAGAGATAGTATTAGTTTTGGTGCAAGATAGGTGCACGGTTTGCGCCTAATGTGATGTGTGTCACATGGAATCTAGCTTCGGTCTGTTTGGAGATAGTGTTAGATTCAGTGCAAGATAGGTGCATGGTTTGCGCCTAATGCACCATAGGCTAAGAAACGATTTTGACGCACCCGATGGTACTCCTAGGTAAAGGGGCTCAAGTGAAAGCTCGGTTTGGTCTGTTTGGAGATAGTGCTAATCTTGATGCAAGATTGGTGCACGGTTAGCATGGAATGTGCCATATGCTTAGAAATCAATTTGGATGCACCCAATAGAACTCCTAGATGACGTGTGTCGTACGGAATCTCACTTTAGTCCATTTAGAGATAGTGTTTGTTGTGGTGCAAGATAGGTGCATGGTTTCCGCCTAATGCACTATAGGCTCACAAACCATTGTGGAAGCACCCGATGGTACTCCTAGGTGAAGAGGCTCAAGTGAAAGCTCGGTACGATCTGTTTGGAGACAGTGCTAATCTTGTTGTCAGATTGGTGCACGGTTTGCATGGAACATACCATATGCATGAAAACCAATTTGGACGCACCCGATAGAACTCCTAGATGATGTGTGTCATCTGATATCTCGCTTTGGTCTGTTTGAAGATAGTGTTAGTTTCGGTGCAAGATGGTGTATGGTTTGTGCCTAATGCACCATACTCTAAGAAGATATTGTACGGTTTGTGCCTAATGCACCATACTCTAAGAAATGATTTTGGACGCACCCAATGGTACTCCTAGGTGAAGGGGCTCAATTGGAAGCTCGGTTTGGTCTGTTTGGAGATAGTGCTAATCTTGATGCAAGATAGGTGCACGGTTTGTGTATAATGTCCCATATGCTCGGAAATCAATTTGGATGCACATGATGGAACTCCTAGATGACGTGTGTCATATGGAATCTCACTTCAGTCCGTGTGGAGACAATATTAGTTTCAGTGCAGGATAGATGCACAATTTGCGCCTAATGCACCATAGTCTAAGAAACCATTTTGAATGCACCTATTGGTACTCCTAGGTGAAGAGGCTCAAGTGAAAGCTCGGTTCAGTCTGTTTCGAGATAGTGCTAACCTTAATGCAAGATAGGTAAATAGTTTGCATGGGACAAACCATATGCTTGGAAATCAATTTGGACGCACCCGATGGAACTCCTTGATGACGTGTGTCATATGGAATCTCGCTTCGGTCTATTTGGAGACAGTGTTAGTTTTGGTGCAACATAGATGCACGGATTGCGCCTAATGCACCATAGGCTAAGAAATCATTTTGGATGCACCTATTGGTACTCCTAGGAGAAGAGGCTCAAGCGAAAGCTCGGTTCGGTCTGTTTGGCGATAGTGCTAACCTTGATGCAAGATAGGTGCATGGTTTGCATGGAATGTCCCATATGCTCGGAAATAAATTTGGATGCACCCGATGGAACTCCTAGATGATGTGTGTCATATAGGATCTCGCTTCAGTCCGTTTGGAGACAATATTAGTTTCAGTGCAAGATAGGTGCATAGTTTGCACCTATGCACCATAGTCCAGGAAACCATTTTGAACACACCTATTGGTACTATTAGTTGAAGAGGCTCAAATGGAAGCTCAGTTTGGTCTGTTTCAATACAGTGCTAATCTTAATGCAAGATGGGTGCACAGTTTGTATGAAACGTACCATATGCTCAAAAATCAATTTGGACGCACCCGTTGGAACTCCTAGATGATGTGTATCTTATGGAATCTCATTCGGTCTATTTGGAGAGTGTTAGTTTCAGTGCAAGATAGGTGCACGGTTTGCGCCTAATGCACCATAGGCTAAAAAACCATTTTGGACACACCTGATGGTACTCCTAGGTGAAGAGGCTCAAGTGAAAGCTTGGTTCGGTCTATTTGGAGATAGTGCCAATCTTGATGCAAGATAGGTGTACAGTTTGCATGGAAAGTACCATATGCTCAGAAATCAATTTGGATGCACCTGATGGAACTCGTAGATGACGTGTGTCATATGAAATCTCGCTTTGGTCCGTTTTAAGATAGTGTTAGTTTTGGTGCAAGATAGGTGCACAGTTTGCGCCTAATGCACCATAGTCTAAGAAACCATTTTGGAAAATCTATTTGTACTCAAATGTGAAGAGGCTCAAGTGGAAGCTTGGTCCGGTCTGTTTGGAGATAGTGCTAATCTTGATACAAGATAGGTGCATGGTTTGCATAGAACGTACCACATGATTGGAAATCAATTTGGACACACCCAATGGAACTCCTAGATGATGTGTGTCATATGGAATCTTGCTTCAGTCCGTTTGGAGACAATAATAGTTTTAGTGCAACATAGCTGCACAGTTTGCACCTAATGTACCATAGTCTAAGAAACCATTTTGAACGCACCTATTGGTACTCCTAGGTGAAAAGGCTCAAGTGAGCTCGGTTAGGTCTGTTTTGAGACAGTGCTGATCTTAATGCAAGATAGGTGCACAATTTGCATGAAACGTACCATATGCTCAGAAATCAATTTGGACGCACCCATTGGAACTTCTAGATGACGTGTATCATATGGAATCTCGTTCGGTCTGTTTGGAGAGTGTTAGTTTCAGTGCAAGATAGGTGCACGGTTTGCGCCTAATGCACCATAGGCTAAAAAACCATTTTAGACACACCCGATGGTACACCTAGGTGATGAGGCTCAAGTGAAAGCTCGGTTCGGTCTATTTGGAGATAGTGCTAATCTTGTTACAAGATAGGTGTACAGTTTGCATGGAAAGTACCATATGCTCAGAAATTAATTTGGACGCACCTGATGGAACTCGTAGATGACCTGTGTCATAAGGAATCTCGCTTTGGTCCGTTTGAAGACAGTGTTAGTTTTGGTGCAAGATAGGTGCATAGTTTGTGCCTAATGAACCATAGTCTAAGAAACCATTTTGGAAAATCTGTTGGTACATAAAGGTGAAGAGGCTCAAGTGGAAGCTTGGTCCGGTCAGTTTGGAGATAGTGCTAATTTCGATGCCAGATAGGTGCATGGTTTGCATAGAACGTACCATATGCTAAGAAATCAATTTGGACGCACCCGATGGAACTCCTAGATGATGTGTGTCATATGGTATCTCACTTCGGTTCGTTTGGAGACAGTGTTAGTTTCACTGCAACATAGGTGGACAGTTTGCGCTTAGTGCACCAAAGTCTAAGAAACTATTTTGGACGCATCTATTGGTACTTCTAGGTGAAGAGGCTAAAGTGGAAGCTCGGTTTAGTCTATTTGGAGATTGTGCTAATCTTGATGCAAGATAGGTGCACAGTTTGCACGGGACATACCATATGCTTGGAAATCAATTTGGACGCACCCGTTGGAACTCCTAGATGACGTGTATCATATGGAATCTCGTTCGGTCTGTTTGGAGAGTGTTAGTTTCAGTGCAAGATAGTTGCACGGTTTGCTCCTAATGCACCATAGGCTAAAAAACCATTTTGGACACACCTGATGGTACTCCTAGGTGAAGAGGCTCAAGTGAAAGCTCGGTTCGGTCTATTTGGAGATAGGGCTAATCTTGCTGCAAGATAGGTGTATAGTTTACATGGAAAGTACCATATGCTCAGAAGTCAATTTGGACGCACCTGATGGAACTCGTAGATGACGTGTGTCATATGGAATCTCGCTTTGGTCTGTTTGAAGATAGTGTTAGTTTTGGTGCAAGATAGGTGCACAGTTTACGCCTAATGCACCATAGTCTAAGAAACCATTTTGGAAAATCTGTTGGTACTCAAAGGTGAAGAGGCTCAAGTGGAAGCTTGGTCCGGTCTGTTTGGAGATAGTGCTAATCTTGATGCAAGATAGGTGCATGGTTTGCTTGGAACGTACCCTATGCTCGGAAATCAATTTGGACGCACCCGATGGAACTCCTAGATGATGTGTGTCATATGGTATCACACTTTGGTTCGTTTGGAGACAGTGTTAGTTTCGCTGCAACATAGGTGCACAGTTTGCTCTTAATGCACCAAAGTCTAAGAAACCATTTTGGACGCACCTATTGGTACTTCTAGGTGAAGAGGCTAAAGTGGAAGCTCAGTTTAGTCTATTTCGAGATTGTGATAATCTTAATGCAAGATAGGTGCATAGTTTGCACGGGACATACCATATTCCCGGAAGTCAATTTGGACGCACCCGATGGAACTCTTAGATGACATGTCATATGGACTCTCGCTTCGGTCTGTTTGGAGACAGTGTTAGTTTTGGTGCAAGATAGGTGCACAGTTTGTGCCTAATACACCATAGGCTAAGAAACAATTTTGGCCGCACCCGAAAGTACTCCTAGGTAAAGGTGCTTAAATGAATGCTCGGTTTGGTCTGTTTGGATATAGTTTCTAATCTTAATGTAAGATAGGTGCACAGTTTGCATGGAATGTACCATATGCTTAGAAATCAGTTTGGATGCACCCGATAGAACTCTTAGATGACGTGTGTCATATGGAATCTCACTTCGGTCCACATGGAGATGGTGTTACTTTCGGTGCAAGATAGGTGCTCGGTGTGCATGAAACAAAACATATGCTTGAAAATCTGTTTGGACACACCCGATATAACTCCTAGATGATGTGTGTCATCTGATATCTCACTTTGGTCCATTTGGAGAAAGTGTTAGTTTTGGTGCATGATTGGTGCACGGTTTGTGCCTAATACACCATACTCTAAGAAACCATTTTGGACGCAACCGGTACTCTCCGCGGAAGAGGCTCAAGTGGAAGCTCGGTTCGGTCTATTTGGAGATAGTGCTAATCTTGATGCAAGATAGTTGCATAGTTCGCATGGAACGTAACTTATGCTCAGAAATCAATTTGGACGCATCCGATAGAACTTCTGGATGACGTGTGTCATATGTAATTTTGCTTTGGTCCATTTGGAGAAAGTGTTAGTATCGGTGCAAGATAGGTGCACAGTTTGCGCATAATGTACCGCAGGCTAAGAAACTATTTTGGACGCACCCGATGGTACTCCTAGGTGAAGTGGCTCAAGTGGAAGCTCGGTTCGGTCTATTTGGAGATAGTGCTAATCTTGATGCAAGATAGTTGCATAGTTTGCATGGAACGTAACTTATGCTCAGAAATCAATTTGGACGCATCTGATAGAACTTCTGGATGACGTGTGTCATATGTAATCTTGCTTTGGTCCATTTGGAGAAAGTGTTAGTATCGGTGCAAGATAGGTGCACGGTTTGCGCCTAATGTACCGCAGGCTAAGAAACTATTTTGAACGCACCCGATGGTACTCCTAGGTGAAGTGGCTCAAGTGAAAGCTCGGTTCGGTCTGCTTGGAGATAGTGCTACTCTTGATGCAAAATAGGTGCACAGTTTATATGGAACGTACCATATGCTTGAAAATCAATTTGGACGCACCTAATGGAACTCCTAGATGACGTGTTTCATATAGAATCTTGTTTCGGTCCATTTGGAGACAGTGTTAGTTTTGGTGCAAGATAGGTGCATAGTTTGTGCCTAATGCACCATAGCCTAAGAAACCATTTTGGGTGCACCTGTTGGTACTCCTAGATGAAGAGGCTCAAGTGCAAACTGGGTTCGGTCTTCTTGGAGATACTGCTAATCTTGATGCAAGATAGGTGCATGGTTTGCATAGAACGTACCATATGCTCAGAAATCAATTTGGACGCACACGATGGAACACCTAGATGACGTGTGTCATATGGAATCTCGGTTTGGTCCGTTTGGAAATAGTGTTAGTTTCGGTGCAATATAGGTGCACAGTTTGCGTCTAATGCACCATAGTCTAAGAAACCATTTTGGACGCACCTGTTGGTCCGATGTGAAGAGGCTTAAGTGGAAGCTCGGTTCGGTCTATTTGGTGATGGTGCTAATCTTGATGCAAGATAGGTGCACGGTTTGCATGGAACGTACCATATGCTCAGAAATCAATTTGGACGCACTCGATGGAACTCCTAGATGACGTGTGTCATATGGAATCTCACTTTGGTCCATTTGGAGATAGTGTTAGTTTCGCTGCAAGATAGGTGCACAGTTTGCTCTTAATGCACCAAAGTCTATGAAACCATTTTGGACGCACCTATTGGTACTTCTAGGTGAAGAGGCTAAAGTGGAAGCTCGGTTTAGTCTATTTCAAGATTGTGCTAATCTTAATGCAAGATAGGTGCATAGTTTGCACGGGACATACCATATTCCCGAAAATCAATTTGCACGCACCCGATGGAACTATTAGATGACGTGTCACATGGACTCTCGCTTCGGTCTGTTTGGAGACAGTGTTAGTTTCGGTGCAAGATAGGTGCACAGTTTGTGCCTAATACACCATAGGCTAAGTAACAATTTTGGACAAACCCGATTGTACTCCTAGGTAAAGGGGCTTAAATGAATGCTCGGTTTGGTCTGTTTGGAGATAGTGCTAATCTTGATGTAAGATAGGTGCACAGTTTGCATGGAATGTACCATATGCTTAGAAATTAGTTTGGATGCACCCGATAGAACTCTTAGATGATGTGTGTCATATGGAATCTCACTTCGGTCCACATGGAGATAGTGTTACTTTCGGTGCAAGATAGGTGCTCGGTGTGCATGAAACAAAACATATGCTTGAATATGAATTTGGACACACCCGATATAACTCCTAGATGATGTGTGTCATCTGATATCTCACTTTGGTCCATTTGGAGAAAGTGTTAGTTTTGGTGCAAGATTGGTGCACGGTTTGTGCCTAATACAGCATACTCTAAGAAACCATTTTGGACGCAACCGGTACTCTCCGCTGAAGAGGCTCAAGTGGAAGCTCGGTTCGGTCTATTTGGAGATAGTGCTAATCTTGATGCAAGATAGTTGCATAGTTTGCATGGAACGTAACTTATGCTCAGAAATTAATTTGGACGCATCTGATAGAACTTCTGGAGGACGTGTGTCATATGTAATCTTGCTTTGGTCCATTTGGAGAAAGTGTTAGTATCGGTGCAAGATGTCACAGAACCGACCAAATTATAAGAGTTCAAGTGCAGAAACGATCGTCAAACAATCAAGTTTCTAAACTTGAGCCCATATAATCCCGGTAGTCAATCGAAATCACGAAGGACTTCAAACCAACTCGCAACAAACCAAGATCGTAATAGTTCAGCATAAACACAACGAATGTTACATAGTCATTCATTGCCGACGAAGCGGCACCACATCGGAGTCATTAAGTTATTACAACCCAAGTTTGAAGTAGCGGAAGCAAAATAGTTACACACATTTGTTCAAAGTTCAGTTCACAACTTTGTTACTGCCAGAGTCTATGCCATCCTTCCAAAAGCATCATAGACGAGAAGAGTAGAGAACTGTGCCCAACGGTTAGTCCTCATCCCCAGCGGGATGGAGACAGGTCTTGCAGAAACCGTCATAGAAGATATCATCTGCAACAGGTGGGAATAAACCCTGAGTACGAGGATGTACTCAGCTAGACTTACCCGTCTAGTAAAACACAAAAGACACCAAGGATCATGCAAGGCTAAATCTTCAGTGGAGCTGGTTGACTCACCTTTTGCCAAAAGCTTAACTTACAACTAAGTTATTTTAAGAGCATCATATTTGTTTATCATCAGCCTACCACTAGATTAGCACCTATACTACAACACATCACTTGATTATTACAAACAATATTAACCATATCAAATTCATCATATGTTCTTCTTGCTATCATCATTATCACGAACCAAGTTCATTAGTGAATGCTATGTTTGCCGCTGCTCTGTCAAGTTCTCACTAACCGGGAGAGACGGCGATTCGAATCGAATTCCTATCCAGCTGGAGGGTTATTCCTAGCACTCACCCAAGCATCCCCTGCCGGGAGAGCCAAAGGGTCACCTTTGGTACGACTCAGGAATCGCGGCTCCGATCAGCGCCGCACTCCCAGGGCTACCACTCTGCCAGGGAGGTCAGGAATTTTAACTCACCTGCCTTTGGGCTTACGCCAATGGTCCCCCGCACACCGCACTTCCTCCGGTAGTGCGCACTTTATACTTGCCGGTCTTCCGGCCTGAGTCATACTACTCGGCTTCGCGGTCGGAACGAGTTATCCGGCCAACTAAGTGTTAGGCATGCGTTCAACATGACAAGAGGACGTACAACGATCAGTCCTTAGCTGCCACAGACGGAGTTACTACACACTTGCAAAACTCCGCCCGGCTTAAGTCAAATTAATCAGGTTCCACCCACAATAGCACATATAGACCATCGTGATCCGACATAACCCTATATCGCGCGGATGACAGGATATCACCCGACTTCTACCGATTAAAGCATATCTAAGCTGCTACTCGATCCTAACTCTACAACCAGGGAGGGTGAGTTATCTGGACAAGGATAGAGTAAAATGCAGCAACAGTTTCATCACAACTCCTAGACGTAATGCATCAATAGATATAACATATTAAGTAAACTTTTCGAAAATAAGGGAGACTTAGAATGCTCCGGGGCTTGCCTTTCACGAACGACGCCGGCTCGTGATTCGGGCACTCAACTTCTTCTTCGGGCTCCTCGAGTCCGGCTTGCTGGACCTCCACCTCCTGGCTGCCCTCCTGACCTTCGGGGTTCGCTTGGAGCTCGAAGGAAACTGCCACGTCCGGTGCACCTATTGCATGCTCGGACAATAAGAAGATGCACATGCTAAAGATGAATGCTTAACAACACAAGCAACTCACTGGACATTCATTTACGGAGCAAAAGTTATATAAGCTCACACAAGTAAACAAGTTAATGCAACCCAAGACCTGTCATGCTACTAAAACAGCAAGCAACACAAAACAAGTATACTCAGAAAATAAATCATAACTAAAGATAGACAAGTCCAACAAACATGAGTAAGGACATTCTGGAAAGCTTATGAAATTGTCTATAACTCATCTTTAGACATGACAGCAAGATTCATACTTAAAACTGGTCATTTAAACAAAGTTCCAGGTTCTGTCCTAGAAAAACAGAGAACACCTATTTCTGGAACCCAACTTGGAACATCTATAACTTTTAAACTACTTGGCCAAATGACCTCAAATTTAAACCACAGCTGGCTCTATAAGTTTAGAACAACTTTGATTTAGACAAGTTTCACAGAAAGTCAAGTTATCCTTAAGCAAAGTTAAATTGTTCACTTGCTGTCCAGAACAGCATTTAACCCTATAGTTAATTATTTAATAACATGATCAAAACACAAACCATGCCAACTACCTAGCCTAAGAGCACAAACATATCACAAAGTTACCAGATCATCAGATGAAAACCCCAAAACATTTACTTAACAAGGTATTTATTAATTAACTCCAAATAAGCGCATAATTACAAGATACTAGTTCAAATGCTCAGAAAAATCTACAGAAATTACAGAAGCACAAGGACATCATCAAAGCATCACCATAAAAATTTCACAGCAATTGCACATACCAAATTAAAGATATGCATTTAACATGTATCAAGGCATTTATTTCATATATTCATAAACATGACTTATATAGTGTCAAACAACAGATTTCAGATTATTTACATCTTAGGAATACCATAAACAAGTTTACTACCAAAGTAGAACACCAGCATAAGCACCAATTATTTTATATAATTTATTTAAAGAAACAAGCCATATCTCAAACACAAATTACATAACACAACTGCAGTGCTCCAAAAGTCATGAAATAATTATCAGAGCACTCTAATGCCATGCAGAGACCACCATAAAATTTTCAAAGCAAACTAAGCAGTATAACAAGAGATATGCATTTATCCATAAATAACAAGATTAAATCCTTAATAAATAATTTCTCAAAAAACATGATTCATTTTATATTTTTATTAAATACTAGCCATCTCAAGAAACAACACAAAATTTGTTTCACAATTTTTGGATCTCAGAAACAGGAGATATGATTTTTGCAAGAAAGCCAAAAATCCAGTTTTGAATAAAAGGAAAGGGGGTGACCGTTGGGTCACTGGCATGCGGGACCCGTGTGTCAGCGACACCGAGACAGAGGACCCCCCTTCGCCGGCAAATGCTCGCCGACGGTGAGCTTCTCCGGCGGATCCAAGGGCACCAACGTGCTCCTGGGAAGATTCCGCGTCGATTGAGGTAGGTGGTGCTAGGGTTTTGGCTACGGAGAGGGGTCGCCGTCGGCCATGGCGGCACGGCGGAGCTACTCCGGCTTACGCCGGCCATCTCCGACCGGTAGAGCGTCAGAGAAAGGCGGCTTAAGCATCAGTGAATCAGCGCGGAGCTTTCGAGGTAAGAGCGCCTAACCCTAACGGCTCCGGTGATCCTGCTCACGTGCGAGGTGCTCGTCGGCGGTGAGCACGGCGGTGCAGTGGCCGTGTTCCCGCGCGACGGTGAGACCAAAGCCGTAATGGCGTGGTGTGGACCGACGCCGAGACCTAAGCATAACCTAACGCTAACCAAAGAGAAGAAAGGAAGCGAGGGTGGAGCAGCGGCGAGGTTCGCCGGAATCGGTGTCGCGACGGCCACGAACCCGACGACGGAGAACTTGCGAAATGCCGCTCACCTCGGGGAGATCTCGTCCAACTAATGGGTGGAGAAGATGGAGGAGCTCGAGGCGGACTTGGAGCCGCTCGGAGGCGAAGCAAGACGCAGAGGCGAGGGCGCGAGGAGCTGGCGAAGCTCTCGGCGGCAATGGCGACGGCGTTTCCGCCAGAGCGAGCGCGAGAGAGAGAGAGAGGAGGAGAATGGACGGGCGCTGAGTGAGTGCGGGGCGCCGTGGCGTCCATGCCAGTGCCGTCGACCTGACGAGCGGGGCCGTCGCCAGCGTACGGGCGCCATCTGGCGGACAGATGTCGCGCTGGGCGTCCACGACGGCGAGCTCGGCTCTTAATCAGAACTCGCGATCGTCGACTGTCAGAGCAACTTTGGTGATGAATAACTTCCAAACCTGAGTGAATTAGGCGATGGCGTAGTTGACAAACTTGGAGTACTAGGCGAGATCTACAACTTTGTCAACTAGAGCAAAGGCCAGATCAGCCTGGATTGAAAGATATAGAGTTTCCAAAACCGATCGAGCAAACTGCAAAGCACCCAGGACTTAGAAAATTTTCTAAGTGTTGAAAACAGCCCCAAGTCTGCCTTGTGGGCCACTTTTGAGCTATTTGTGATCATGTTCATGAGATGGCCATAAAACAACTTTTGTTCCTTATAAAATTTGCTACAACTTTGCTGTAGGAAGTTCTGACATGCAAACATTTTATGAAACACTTTTTAAAAGCCTAAGCAAAAGAGGTTTCTAGGGCCTATTTTCATAAGTATGACTTAGAAGCATATTTTGGAAAAGTGACCAACATGAACATTGTTCCCAAGATCAAGTTAAGCATAGATAAACTAATTACCAAGGCATTAAGCACAAACACAAGCATTGCTCACTCAAACATAAGCATAGGAAGCCTATTTAAGCAATTTCAAACACATTTTTGCATAGAATGACATGGCTCAAGATAGATGATGATCATGATATGCTTTGAGTAAATGATGATGCTCATGCTATGCACATGCTTGATGCAACCATAACACTGGGGTGTTACACAAGATAGGTGCACGGTTTGCGCCTAATGTACCGCAGGCTAAGAAACTATTTTGAACGCACCCGATGGTACTCCTAGGTGAAGTGGCTCAAGTCAAAGCTCGGTTCAGTCCATTTGGAGATAGTGCTACTCTTGATGCAAAATAGGTGCACAGTTTATATGGAACGTACCATATGCTTGAAAATCAATTTGGACGCACCTAATGGAACTCCTAGATGACGTGTTTCATATAGAATCTTGTTTCGGTCCATTTGGAGACAGTGTTAGTTTTGGTGCAAGATAGGTGCATAGTTTGTGCCTAATGCACCATAGCCTAAGAAACCATTTTGGGTGCACCTGTTGGTACTCCTAGATGAAGAGGCTCAAGTGCAATCTGGGTTCGGTCTACTTGGAGATACTGCTAATCTTGATGCAAGATAGGTGCATGGTTTGCATAGAACGTACCATATGCTCAGAAATCAATTTGGACGCACACGATGGAACACCTAGATGACGTGTGTCATATGGAATCTCGGTTTGGTCCGTTTGGAAATAGTATTAGTTTCGGTGCAATATAGGTGCACAGTTTGCGTCTAATGCACCATAGTCTAAGAAACCATTTTGGACGCACCTGTTGGTCCGAGGTGAAGAGGCTTAAGTGGAAGCTCGGTTCGGTCTATTTGGTGATGGTGCTAATCTTGATGCAAGATAGGTGCACGGTTTGCATGGAACGTACCATATGCTCAGAAATCGATTTGGACGCACCCGATGGAACTCCTAGATGACGTGTGTCATATGGAATCTCACTTTGGTCCGTTTGGAGATAGTGTTAGTTTCGCTGCAAGATAGGTGCACAGTTTGCTCTTAATGCACCAAAGTCTAAGAAACCATTTTGGACGCACCTATTGGTACTTCTAGGTGAAGAGACTAAAGTGGAAGCTCGGTTTAGTCTATTTCGAGATTGTGCTAATCTTAATGCAAGATAGGTGCATAGTTTGCACGGGACATACCATATTCCCGGAAATCAATTTGGATGCACCCGATGGAACTCTTAGATGACGTGTCATATGGACTCTCGCTTCGGTCTGTTTGGAGACAGTGTTAGTTTCGGTGCAAGATAGGTGCACAGTTTGTACCTAATACACCATATGCTAAGAAACAATTTTAGATGCACCCGATTGTACTCCTAGGTAAAGGGGCTTAAATGAATGCTCGGTTTGGTCTGTTTGGAGATAGTGCTAATCTTGATGTAAGATAGGTGCACAGTTTGCATGGAATGTACCATATGCTTAGAAATCAGTTTGGATGCACCCGATAGAACTCTTAGATGATGTGTGTCATATGGAATCTCACTTCGGTCCACATGGAGATAGTGTTACTTTCGGTGCAAGATAGGTGCTCGGTGTGCATGAAACAAAACATATGCTTGAAAATCAATTTGGACACACCCGATATAACTCCTAGATGATGTGTGTCATCTGATATCTCACTTCGGTCCATTTGGAGAAAGTGTTAGTTTTGGTGCATGATTGGTGCACGGTTTGTGCCTAATACACCATACTCTAAGAAACCATTTTGGACGCAACCAGTACTCCCCGCTGAAGAGGCTCAAATGGAAGCTCGGTTCGGTCTATTTGGAGATAGTGCTAATCTTGATGCAAGATAGTTGCATAGTTTGCATGGAACGTACCTTAAGCTCAGAAATCAATTTGGACGCATCCGATAGAACTTCTGGATGACGTGTGTCATATGTAATCTTGCTTTGGTCCATTTGGAGAAAGTGTTAGTATCGGTGCAAGATAGGTGCACGGTTTGCGCCTAATGTACCGTAGGCTAAGAAACTATTTTGGATGCACCCGATGGTACTCCTAGGTGAAGTGGCTCAAGTGAAAGCTCGGTTCAGTCCATTTGGAGATAGTGCTACTCTTGATGCAAAATAGGTGCACAGTTTACATGGAACGTACCATATGCTTGAAAATCAATTTAGACGCACCTGATGGAACTCCTAGATGACGTGTTTCATATAGAATCTCGTTTCGGTCCATTTAGAGACAGTGTTAGTTTTGGTGCAAGAGAGGTGCATAGTTTGTGCCTAATGCACCATAACCTAAGAAACCATTTTGGGCGCACCTGTTGGTACTTCTAGATGAAGAGGCTCAAGTGCAAGCTGGGTTCGGTTTGCTTGGAGATACTGCTAATCTTGATGCAAGATAGGTGCATGGTTTGCATAGAACGTACCATATGCTCAGAAATCAATTTGGACGCACACGATGGAACACCTAGATGACATGTGTCATATGAAATCTCAGTTTGGTCCGTTTGGAAATAGTGTTAGTTTCGGTGCAATATAGGTGCACAGTTTGCGTCTAATGCACCATAGTCTAAAAAACCATTTTGGACGCACCTGTTGGTCCGAGGTGAAGAGGATTAAGTGGAAGCTCGGTTCGGTCTATTTGGTGATGGTGCTAATCTTGATGCAGGATTGGAGCACGGTTTGCATGAAACATACCATATGCTCGGAAATCAATTTGGACGCACCCGATGGAACTCCTAAATGACGTGTGTCATATGGAATCTCACTTTGGTCCGTTTGGAGTTAGTGTTAGTTTCGCTGCAAGATAGGTGCACAGTTTGCTCTTAATGCACCAAAGTCTAAGAAACTATTTTGGACGCACCTATTGGTACTTCTAGGTGAAGAGGCTAAAGTGGAAGCTCGATTTAGTCTATTTCGAGATTGCGCTAATCTTAATGCAAGATTGGTGCATAGTTTGCACGGGACATACCATATTCCCGGAAATCAATTTGGACGCACCCGATGGAACTCTTAGATGACGTGTCATATGGGCTCTCGCTTCGGTCTGTTTGGAGATAGTGTTAGTTTCGGTGCAAGATAGGTGCACAGTTTGTGCCTAATACACCATAGGCTAAGAAACAATTTTGGACACACCCGATTGTACTCCTAGGTAAAGGGGTTTAAATGAATGCTCGGTTTGGTCTGTTTGGAGATAGTGCTAATCTTGATGTAAGATAGGTGCACAGTTTGCATGGAATGTACCATATGCTTAGAAATTAGTTTGGATGCACCCGATAGAACTCTTAGATGATGTGTGTCATATGGAATCTCACTTCGGTCCTCATGGAGATAGTGTTACTTTCGGTGCAAGATAGGTGCTCGGTGTGCATGAAACAAAACATATGCTTGAAAATGAATTTGGACACACCTGATATAACTCCTAGATGATGTGTGTCATCTGATATCTCACTTTGGTCCATTTGGAGAAAGTGTTAGTTTTGGTGCAAGATTGGTGCACGGTTTGTGCCTAATACAGCATACTGTAAGAAACCATTTTGGACGCAACCGGTACTCTCCGCTGAAGAGGCTCAAGTGGAAGCTCGGTTCGGTCTATTTGGAGATAGTGCTAATCTTGATGCAAGATAGTTGCATAGTTTGCATGGAACGTAACTTATTCTCAGAAATCAATTTGGACGCATCCGATAGAACTTCTGGATGACGTGTGTCATATGTAATCTTGCTTTGGTTCATTTGGAGAAAGTGTTAGTATCGATGCAAGATAGGTGCACGGTTTGCGCCTAATGTACCGCAGGTTAAGAAACTATTTTGAACGCACCCGATGGTACTCCTAGGTGAAGTGGCTCAAGTGAAAGCTCGGTTCAGTACATTTGGAGATAGTGCTTCTCTTGATGCAAAATAGGTGCACAGTTTACATGGAACGTACCATATGCTTGAAAATCAATTTGGACGCACCTGATGGAACTCCTAGATGACGTGTTTCATATAGAATCTCGTTTCGGTCCATTTGGAGACAGTGTTAGTTTTGGTGCAAGGTAGGTGCATAGTTTGTGCCTAATGCACCATAGCCTAAGAAACCATTTCGGGCACACCTGTTGGTACTCCTAGATGAAGAGGCTCAAGTGCAAGCTGGGTTCGGTCTGCTTGGAGATACTGCTAATCTTGATGCAAGATAGGTGCATGGTTTGCATAGAACGTACCATATGCTCAGAAATCAATTTGGACGCACATGATGGAACACCTAGATGACGTGTGTCATATGGAATCTCGGTTTGGTCCGTTTGGAAATAGTGTTAGTTTTGGTGCAATATAGGTGCACAGTTTGCGTCTAATGCACCATAGTCTAAGAAACCATTTTGGACGCACCTATTGGTCCGAGGTGAACAGGCTTAAGTGGAAGCTCGGTTCGGTCTATTTGGTGATGGTGCTAAGCTTGATGCAAGATAGGTGCACGGTTTGCATGGAACGTACCATATGCTCAGAAATCAATTTGGACGCACCCGATGGAACTCCTAGATGACGTGTGTCATATGGAATCTCACTTTGGTCCGTTTGGAGTTAGCGTTAGTTTCGCTGCAAGATAGGTGCACAGTTTGCTCTTAATGCACCAAAGTCTAAGAAACCATTTTGGACGCACCTATTGGTACTTCTAGGTGAAGAGGCTAAAGTGGAAGCTCGGTTTAGTCTATTTCGAGATTGTGCTAACCTTAATGCAAGATAGGTGCATAGTTTGCACGGGACATACCATATTCCCAGAAATCAATTTGGACGCACCCGATGGAACTCTTAGATGACGTGTCATATGGACTCTCGCTTCGGTCTGTTTGGAGATAGTGTTAGTTTCGGTGCAAGATAGGTGCACAGTTTGTGCCTAATACACCATAGGCTAAGAAACAATTTTGGACACACCCGATTGTACTCCTAGGTAAAGGGGTTTAAATGAATGCTCGGTTTGGTCTGTTTGGAGATAGTGCTAATCTTGATGTAAGATAGGTGCACAGTTTGCATGGAATGTACCATATGCTTAGAAATTAGTTTGGATGCACCCGATAGAACTCCTAGATGACGTGTGTCATATGGAATCTCACTTCAGTCCACATGGAGATAGTGTTACTTTCGGTGCAAGATAGGTGCTCGGTGTGCATGAAACAAAACATATGCTTGAAAATCTATTTGGACACACCCGATACAACTCCTAGATGATGTGTGTCATCTGATATCTCACTTCGGTCCATTTAGAGAAATTGTTAGTTTTGGTGCATGATTGGTGCACGGTTTGAGCCTAATACACCATACTCTAAGAAACCATTTTGGACGCAACCGGTACTCTCCGCTGAAGAGGCTCAAGTGGAAGCTCGGTTCGGTCTATTTGGAGATAGTGCTAATCTTGATGCAAGATAATTGCATAGTTTGTATGGAACGTACCTTATGCTCAGAAATCAATTTGGACGCATCCGATAGAACTTCTAGATGATGTGTGTCATATGTAATCTTGCTTTGGTCCATTTGGAGAAAGTGTTAGTATCGGTGCAAGATAGGTGCACCGTTTGCGCCTAATGTACCGCAGGCTAAGAAACTATTTTGGACGCTATGGTACTCCTAGGTGAAGTGGCTCAAGTGAAAGCTCGGTTCAGTCCATTTGGAGATAGTGCTACTCTTGATGCAAAATAGGTGCACAGTTTACATGGAACGTACCATATGCTTGAAAATCAATTTGGACGCACCTGATGGAACTCACGTGTTTCATATAGAATCTCGTTTCGGTCCATTTGGAGACAGTGTTAGTTTTGGTGCAAGATAGGTGCATAGTTTGTGCCTAATGCACCATAGCCTAAGAAACCATTTTGGGCGCACCTATTGGTACTCCTCGATGAAGAGGCTCAAGTGCAAGCTGGGTTCGGTCTGCTTGGAGATACTGCTAATCTTGGTGCAAGATAGGTGCATGGTTTGCATAGAACGTACCATATGCTCAGAAATCAATTTGGACGCACACGATGGAACACCTAGATGACGTGTGTCATATGGAATCTCAGTTTGGTCCGTTTGGAAATAGTGTTAGTTTCGGTGCAATATAGGTGCACAGTTTGCGTCTAATGCACCATAGTCTAAGAAACCATTTTGGACGCACCTGTTGGTCCGAGGTGAAGAGGCTTATGTGGAAGCTCGGTTCGGTTTATTTGGTGATGGTGCTAATCTTGATGCAAGATAAGTGCACGGTTTGCATGGAACGTACCATATGCTCAGAAATCAATTTAGACGCACCCGATGGAACTCCTAGATGACGTGTGTCATATAGAATCTCATTTTGGTCCGTTTGGAGTTAGCGTTAGTTTCGCTGCAAGGTAGGTGCACAGTTTGCTCTTAATGCACCAAAGTCTATGAAACCATTTTGGACACACCTATTGGTACTTCTAGGTGAAGAGGCTAAAGTGGAAGCTCGGTTTAGTCTATTTCGAGATTGTGCTAATCTTAATGCAAGATAGGTGCATAGTTTGCACGGGACATACCATATTCCCGAAAATCAATTTGGACGCACCCAATGGAACTCTTAGATGACGTGTCATATGGACTCTCGCTTCGGTCTGTTTGGAGATAGTGTTAGTTTCGGTGCAAGATAGGTGCACAGTTTGTGCCTAATACACCATAGGCTAAGAAACAATTTTGGACACACCCGATTGTACTCCTAGGTAAAGGGGTTTAAATGAATGCTCGGTTTGGTCTGTTTGGAGATAGTGCTAATCTTGATGTAAGATAGGTGCACAGTTTGCATGGAATGTACCATATGCTTAGAAATTAGTTTGGATGCACCCGATAGAACTCCTAGATGATGTGTGTCATATGGAATCTCACTTCAGTCCACATGGAGATAGTGTTACTTTTGGTGCAAGATAGGTGCTTGGTGTGCATGAAACAAAACATATGCCTGAAAATGAATTTGGACACACCCGATATAACTCCTAGATGATGTGTGTCATCTCATATCTCACTTTGGTCCATTTGGAGAAAGTGTTAGTTTTGGTGCAAGATTGGTGCATCGTTTGTGCCTAATACAACATACTCTAAGAAACCATTTTGGACGCAACCGGTACTCTCCGCTGAAGAGGCTCCAGTGGAAGCTCGGTTCGGTCTATTTGGAGATAGTGCTAATCTTGATGCGAGATAGTTGCATAGTTTGCATGGAACGTAACTTATGCTCAGAAATCAATTTGGACGCATCCGATAGAACTTCTGGATGACGTGTGTCATATGTAATCTTGCTTTGGTCCATTTGGAGAAAGTGTTAGTATCGGTGCAAGATAGGTGCACGGTTTGCGCCTAATGTACCGCAGGCTAAGAAACTCTTTTGGACGCACCCGATGGTACTCCTAGGTGAAGTGGCTCAAGTGAAAGCTTGGTTTAGTCCATTTGGAGATAGTGCTACTCTTGATGCAAAATAGGTGCACAGTTTACATGGAACGTACCATATGCTTGAAAATCAATTTGGACGCACCTGATGGAACTCCTAGATGACGTGTTTCATACAAAATCTCATTTCGGTCCATTTGGAGACAGTGTTAGTTTTGGTGCAAGTTAGGTGCATAGTTTGTGCCTAATGCACCATAGCCTAAGAAACCATTTTGGGCGCACCTGTTGGTACTCCTAGATGAAGAGGCTCAAGTGCAAGCTGGGTTCGGTCTGCTTGGAGATACTGCTAATCTTGATGCAAGATAGGTGCATGGTTTGCATAGAACGTACCATATGCTCAGAAATCAATTTGGACGCACCCGATGGAACTCCTAGATGACGTGTGTCATATGGAATCTGGGTTTGGTCCGTTTGGAGATAGTGTTAGTTTCGGTGCAAGATAGGTGCACAGTTTGCGTCTAATGCACCATAGTCTAGGAAACCATTTTGGAAGTACATGTTGGTCCGAGGTGAAGAGGCTTAAGTGGAAGCTCGGTTTGGCCTATTTGGTGATGGTGCTAATCTTGATGCAAGATAGGTGCACGGTTTGCATGGAACGTACCATATGCTCAGAAATCAATTTGGACGCACCCGATGGAATTCCTAGATCACATGTGTCATATGGAATCTCGCTTTGGTCCGTTTGGTGATAGTGTTAGTTTCGGTGCAAGATAGGTGCACAGTTTGCGTCAAATGCACCATAGTCTAAGAAACCATTTTGGACGCACATGTTGGTCCGAGGTGAAGAGGCTCAAGTGGAAGCTTGGTTCGGTCTATTTGGTGATGGTGCTAATCTTGATGCAACATAGGTGCACGGTTTGCATGGAACGTACCATATGCTTAGAAATCAATTTGGACGCACCTGATGGAACTCCTAGATGACGTGTGTCATATGAAATCTCGCTTTGTGGTGCAAGATAGTTGCACAGTTTGCGCCTAATGGCTCTCAAAAAAAGTTTCCGCCTAATGCACCATAGTCCAAGAAACCATTTTGGACGCACCTGTTGGTACTGCTAGGTGAAGAGGCTCAAATGGAAGCTCGGTTTGGTCTGTTTGGAGATAGTGCTAATCTTGATGCAAGATAGTTGCACAGTTTGCATGGAATGAGCCATATGCACAGAAATCAATTTGGACACACCCAATGGAACTCCTAGATGACGTGTGTCATATGGAATCTCGCTTCGATCCGTTTGGAGTCAGTGTTACTTTTGGTGCAAGATAGGTGCACAGTTTGCACCTACTGCACCATAGCAGAAGAGACCATTTTGGACGCACTTATATGTACTCCTAGGTGAAGAGGCTTAAGTGGAAGCTTGGTTTGGTCTATTTGGAGATACTGCTAATCTTGATGCAAGATAGGTGCGCGGTTTGCATGGAACATACCATATGCTAAGAAATCCATTTGGAGGCACCCGATGGAACTCTTAGATGATGTGTGTCATATGGAATCTCGCTTTGATCCGTTTGGACATATTGTTAGTTCTGGTGCAAGATAGGTGCACAGTTTGTGCTTAATTTACCATAGTCTAAGAAACAATTTTGGACGCACCTATTGGTACTTCTAGGTGATGAGGCTCAAGTGGAAGCTTGGGTTCGGTCTGATATCTCACTTTTTTTGTTTGGAGATAGTGTTAGTTTCAGTGCAAGATAGGTGCATGGTTTGTGCCTAATGCACCATACTCTAACAAACCATTTTGTTAGTTTTGGTGCAAGATAGGTGCATAGTTTGTGCCTAATGCACCATAGCCTAAGAAACTATTTTGGGCGCACCTGTTGGTACTCCTAGATGAAGAGGCTCAAGTGCAAGCTGGGTTCGGTCTGCTTGGAGATACTGCTAATCTTGGTGCAAGATAGGTGCATGGTTTGCATAGAACATACCATATGCTCAGAAATCAATTTGGACGCACACGATGGAACACCTAGATGACGTGTGTCATATGGAATCTCAGTTTGGTCTGTTTGGAAATAGTGTTAGTTTCGGTGCAATATAGGTGCACAGTTTGCGTCTAATGCACCATAGTCTAAGAAACCATTTTGGACGCACCTGTTGGTCCGAGGTGAAGAGGCTTAAGTGGAAGCTCAGTTCGGTTTATTTGGTGATGGTGCTAATCTTGATGCAAGATAGGTGCACGGTTTGCATGGAACGTACCATATCCTCAGAAATCAATTTGGACGCACCCGATGGAACTCCTAGATGACGTGTGTCATATGGAATCTCACTTTGGTCCGTTTGGAGTTAGTGTTAGTTTCACTGCAAGGTAGGTGCACAGTTTGCTCTTAATGCACCAAACTCTAAGAAACCATTTTGGACGCACCTATTGGTACTTCTAGGTGAAGAGGCTAAAGTGGAAGCTCGGTTTAGTCTATTTCGAGATTGTGCTAATCTTAATGCAAGATAGGTGCATAGTTTGCACGGGACATACCATATTCCCGGAAATCAATTTGGACGCACCCGATGGAACTCTTAGATGACGTGTCATATGGACTCTCGCTTCGGTCTGTTTGGAGATAGTGTTAGTTTCGGTGCAAGATAGGTGCACAGTTTGTGCCTAATACACCATAGGCTAAGAAACAATTTTGGACACACCCGATTGTACTCCTAGGTAAAGGGGCTTAAATGAATGCTCGGTTTGGTCTGTTTGGAGATAGTGCTAATCTTGATGTAAGATAGGTGCACAGTTTGCATGGAATGTATCATATGCTTAGAAATTAGTTTGGATGCACCCGATAGAACTCTTAGATGATGTGTGTCATATGGAATCTCACTTCAGTCCACATGGAGATAGTGTTACTTTCGGTGCAAGATAGGTGCTTGGTGTGCATGAAACAAAACATATGCTTGAAAATGAATTTGGACACACCCGATATAACTCCTAGATGATGTTTGTCATGTGATATCTCACTTTGGTCCATTTGGAGAAAGTGTTAGTTTTGGTGCAAGATTGGTGCACGGTTTGTGCCTAATACAACATACTCTAAGAAACCATTTTGGACGCAACCGGTACTCTCCGCTGAAGAGGCTCAAGTGGAAGCTCGGTTCGGTCTATTTGGAGATAGTGCTAATCTTGATGCAAGATAGTTGCATAGTTTGCATGGAACGTAACTTATGCTCAGAAATCAATTTGGACGCATCCGATAGAACTTCTGGATGACGTGTGTCATATGTAATCTTGGTTTGGTCCATTTGGAGAAAGTGTTAGTATCGGTGCAAGATAGGTGCACGGTTTGCGCCTAATGTACCGCAGGCTAAGAAACTATTTTGGACGCACCCGATGGTACTCCTAGGTGAAGTGGCTCAAGTGAAAGCTTGGTTTAGTCCATTTGGAGATAGTGCTACTCTTGATGCAAAATAGGTGCACAGTTTACATGGAACGTACCATATGCTTGAAAATCAATTTGGACGCACCTGATGGAACTCCTAGATGACGTGTTTCATACAGAATCTCATTTCGGTCCATTTGGAGACAGTGTTAGTTTTGGTGCCAGTTAGGTGAATAGTTTGTGCCTAATGCACCATAGCCTAAGAAACCATTTTGGGCGCACCTGTTGGTACTCCTAGATGAAGAGGCTCAAGTGCAAGCTGGGTTCGGTCTGCTTGGAGATACTGCTAATCTTGATGCAAGATAGGTGCATGGTTTGCATAGAACGTACCATATGCTCAGAAATCAATTTGGACACACCCGATGGAACTCCTAGATGACGTGTGTCATATGGAATCTGGGTTTGGTCCGTTTGGAGATAGTGTTAGTTTCAGTGCAAGATAGGTGCACAGTTTGCGTCTAATGCACCATAGTCTAGGAAACCATTTTGGACGCACATGTTGGTCCGAGGTGAAGAGGCTTAAGTGGAAGCTCGGTTCGGCCTATTTGGTGATGGTGCTAATCTTGATGCAAGATAGGTGCACGGTTTGCATGGAACGTACCATATGCTCAGAAATCAATTTGGACGCACCCGATGGAACTCCTAGATGACATGTGTCATATGGAATCTCGCTTTGGTCCGTTTGGAGATAGTGTTAGTTTCGGTGCAAGATAGGTGCACAGTTTGCGTCAGATGCACCATAGTCTAAGAAACCATTTTGGACGCACATGTTGGTCCGAGGTGAAGAGGCTCAAGTGGAAGCTTGGTTCGGTCTATTTGGTGATGGTGCTAATCTTGATGCAACATAGGTGCACGGTTTGCATGGAACGTACCATATGCTTAGAAATCAGTTTGGACGCACCCGATGGAACTCCTAGATGACGTGTGTCATATGAAATCTCTATTTGTGGTGCAAGATAGTTGCACAGTTTGCGCCTAATGGCTCTCAAAAAAAGTTTCCGCCTAATGCACCATAGTCCAAGAAACCATTTTGGACGCACCTGTTGGTACTGCTAGGTGAAGAGGCTCAAATGGAAGTTCGGTTTGGTCTGTTTGGAGATAGTGCTAATCTTGATGCAAGATAGTTGCACAGTTTGCATGGAATGAGCCATATGCGCAGAAATCAATTTGGACACACCTAATGGAACTCCTAGATGACGTGTGTCATATGGAATCTCGCTTCGATCCGTTTGGAGTCAGTGTTACTTTTGGTGCAAGATAGGTGCACAGTTTGCACCTACTGCACCATAGCATAAGAAACCATTTTGGACGCACTTATATGTACTCCTAGGTGAAGAGGCTTAAGTGGAAGCTTGGTTTGGTCTATTTGGAGATACTGCTAATCTTGATAAAAGATAGGTGCGCGGTTTGCATGGAACATACCATATGCTCAGAAATCCATTTGGAGGCACCCGATGGAACTCTTAGATGATGTGTGTCATATGGAATCTCGCTTTGATCCGTTTGGACATAGTGTTAGTTCTGGTGCAAGATAGGTGCACAGTTTGCGCTTAATGCACCATAGTCTAAGAAACAATTTTGGACGCACCTGTTGGTACTCCTAGGTGATGAGGCTCAAGTGGAAGCCTGGGTTCGGTCTGATATCTCACTTTTTTGTTTCGAGATAGTGTTAGTTTCAGTGCAAGATAGGTGCATGGTTTGTGCCTAATGCACCATACTCTAACAAACCATTTTGGATGCACCCGATTGTGCTCCTAGCTGAAGAGTCTCAAGTGGATGCTCGGTTCAGTTTGTTTGGAGATAGTGCTAATCTTGATGCAAGATAAGTGCACGGTTTGCATGAAACGTACTATATGCTCAGAAATCAATTTGGACACACCCGATGGAACTCCTAGATGATGTGTGTCATATGAAATCTCGGTTTGGTCTGTTTGGAGATAGTCATAGTTTCGGTGGAAGATATGTGCACAGTTTGCGCCTAATGCACAAGAGCCTAAGAAAGCATTTTGGACGCACCTGTTGCTACTCCTAGGTGAAGAGACTCAAGTGGAAGCTTGGTTTGGACTGTTTGGAGATACTGCTAATCTTGAAGCAAGATTGGTGCACGGTTTGCATAGAACGTACTATATGCCCAAAAACAATTTGGACACGCCCGATGGAACTCCTAGATGTTGTGTGTCATATGCAACCTCGCTTTGGTCTGTTTGGAGATAGTGTTAGTTTCGGTGCAAGATCGGTGCGTGGTTTGTGCCTAATGCACCATACTCTAACAAACCCTTTTGGACGCACCCGATTGTACTCCTAAATGAAGAGGCTCAAGTGGAAGCTCGGTTTGGTCTGTTTGGAGATAGTGCTAATCTTGATGCAAGATAGGTGCACGATTTGCATGGACGTACCATATGCTAGGAAATCAATTTGGACGCACCCGATAGAACTCCTAGATGACGTGTGTCATGAAATCTCACTTCGGTCCATTTGGAGATAGTGTTAGTTTCGGTGTAAGATAGGTGCACGGTATGCACCTAATGCACCGTAGGCTTAGAAACAGTTGTGGAAGCACCCGATGGTACTCTTTGGAGATAGTGTTAGTTTCAGTGCAAGAAAGGTGCACGGTTTGCGCCTAATGCACGATAGGCTAAGAAACAATTTTGGACGCACCCAATGGTATTCCTAGGTAAAGGGGCACAAGTGAAAGCTTGGTTTGGATTCTTTGGAGATAGTGCTAATCTTGATGCAAGATAGGTGCACGGTTTGCATGGGACATACCATATGCTTGAAAATCGATTTGGATGCACATGATGGAACTCCTAGATGATGTGTATCATATGGAATCTCGCATCATCTGTTTGGAGACAGTGTTAGTTTCAGTGCAAGATAGATGCACAGTTTATGCCTAATGCAGCATAGCCTGAGAAACCATTTTGGATGCACCTGTTGGTACTCCTAGGTGAAGAGGCTCAAGTGGAAGCTTGGTTCGGTCTGTTTGTAGATACTACTAATCTTGACGCAAGATAGGTGCATGGTATGCATGGAACGTACCATATGCTCGGAAATCAATTTGGATGCACCTGATAGAACTCCTAGATGACATGTGTCATATGGAATCTCACATTGATCCGTTTGGAGATAGTGTTAGTTTCAGTGTAAGATAGGTGCACGATGTGTGCCTAATGCACCATAGGCTTAGAAACAGTTGTAGAAGCACCTGATGGTACTCCTAGGTGAAGAGGCTCAAGTGAAAGCTCAGTACGATCTGTTTGGAGATAGTGCTAATCTTCATGTAAGATAGGTGCACGGTTTGTAGGGAACATACCATATGCTTGAAAATCAATTTAGACGCACCTGATAGAACTCCTAGATGGTGTATGACATCTAATATCTCACTTTGGTCAGTTTGGAGATAGTGTTAATTTCGGTGCAAGATAGGTGCACGGTTTGTGCCTAATGCACCATACACTACGAAACCATTTTGGACGCACCCGATGGTACTCCGAGCTGTAGAGGCTCAAGAGGAAGCTCGGTTCGGTCTATTTGGAGATAGTGCTAATCTTGATGCAAGATAGTTGCACGATTTGTGTCACAGAACCGACCAAATTATAAGAGTTCAAGTGCAGAAACGATCGCCAAGCAATCAAGTTTCTAAACTTGAGCCCATATAATCCCGGTAGTCAATCGAAATCACGAAGGACTTCAAACCAACTCGCAACAAACCAAGATCGTAATAGTTCAACATAAACACAACGAATGTTACATAGTCATTCATTGCCGTCGAAGCGGCACCACATCAGAGTCATTAAGTTATTACAACTCAAGTTCGGAGTAGCGGAAGCAAAATAGTTACACACACATGTTCAAAGTTCAGTTCTCGAGTTTTTGTTACTGCCAGAGTCTACGCCATCCTTCCAAAAGCATCACAGATGAGAAGATTAGAGAACCGTGCCCATCGGTTAGTCCTCATCCCCAGCGGGATGGAGACAGGTCTTGCAGAATCCGTCATAGAAGATATCATCTGCAACAGGTGGGAATAAACCCTGAGTACGAGAATGTACTCAGCTAGACTTACCCGTCTAGTACAACATAAAAGACACCAAGGATCATGCAAGGCTAAATATCAGGTGGAGCTGGTTGACTCACCTTTGCCAAAAGCTTAACTTATAACTAAGTTATTTTAAGAGCATCATATTTATTTATCATCAGCCTACCACTAGATTAGCACCTGTACTACAACACATCACTTGATTATTACAAACAATAATAACCATATCAATTTCATCATATGTTCTTCTTGCTATCATCATTATCATGAACCAAATTCATTAGTGAATGCTACGTTTGCTGCTGCTCTGTCAAGTTCTCACTAACCGGGAGAGACGGCGATTCGAATCGAATTCCTATCCAGCTGGAGGGTTATTCCTAGCACTCACCCAAGCTTCCCCTGCCGGAGAGCCAACGGGTCACCTTTGGTACAACTCAGGAATCGCGGCTCCGATCAGCGCCGCACTCCCAGGGCTACCACTCTGCCAGGGAGGTCAGGAATTTTAACTCACCTGCCTTTGGGCTTACGCCAATGGTCCCCCGCACACCGCACTTCCTCCGGTAGTGCGCACTTTATACTTGCCGGTCTTCCGGCCTAAGTCATACTACTCGGCTTCGCGGTCGGAACGAGTTATCCGGCCAACTAAGTGTCAGGCATGCGTTCAACATGACAAGAGGACGTACAACGATCGGTCCTTAGCTGCCACAGACGGAGTTACTACAAACTTGCAAAACTCCGCCCGGCTTAAGTCAATTTAATCAGGTTCCATCCACGATAGCACATATAGACCATCGTGATCCGACATAACCCTATATCGCGCGGATGACAGGATATCACCCGAGTTCTACCGATTAAAGCATAGCTAAGCTGCTAATCGATCCTAACTCTACCACCAGGGAAGGTGAGTTATCTGGACAAGGATAGAGTAGAATGCAGCAACAGTTTCATCGCAACTCCTATACGTAATGCATCAATAGATATAACATATTAAGTAAACTTTCGCAAATAGAGGGAGGCTTAGAATGCTCCGGGGCTTGCCTTTCACGAACGATGCCGGCTCGTGATTCGGG
Source organism: Sorghum bicolor (assembly GCF_000003195.3). Taxonomy (NCBI): domain Eukaryota; kingdom Viridiplantae; phylum Streptophyta; class Magnoliopsida; order Poales; family Poaceae; genus Sorghum; species Sorghum bicolor. Next base: position 20,094,944 of record NC_012875.2, on the reverse strand, counting down.
CACTCAACTTCTTCTTCGGGCTCCTCGAGTCCGGCTTGCTGGACCTCCACCTCCTGGCTGCCCTCCTGACCTTCGGGGTTCGCTTGGAGCTCGAAGGAAACTGCCACGTCCGGTGCACCTATTGCATGCTCGATGAATGAGAAGGTGCACATGCTACAGATGAATGCTTAATAACACAAGCAACTCACTGGACACTCATTTACGGAGCAAAAGTTATACAAGCTCACATAAATAAATAAGTTAACATAGCTCAAAACCTATCATGACACTAAAGCAGCAACAACACAAAACAAGTATGCTCAGTAAATAAATCATAACTAATGGTAGACAGATCCAACAAACATGAGTGAAGACATTATGGAAAGCTTATGAAATTGTCTACAACTCATCTTTAAACATGACAGCAAGATGCAAATATTAAATTAGTCATTTTAAACAAAGTTCCAGGTTCTGTCCCAGAAAAACAGAGAACCCCTATTTCTGGAACCCAACTTGGAACAGCTATAACTTTTAAACTACTTGGCCAAATGACCTCAAATTTAAACCACAACTAGTTCAACAAATTTAGAACAACTTTCATTTAGACAAGTTTCACAGAAAGTCAAGTTATCATTAAGTAACAGTTAAATTGCTCGCTTGCTGTCCAGAACAGCATTTAACCCTAAAGTTAATTATTTAATGACATGACCAAGACACAAACCATGCCAACCACATGGCTTATGACCCTAGGCATATTATAATACACCCAGAACACCAGATGGAAACTCCCAAACATTTACTTAACAAGGCATTTATTAATTAATTTTTTTTAAGAAGCATAATTACAAGATACTGGTCAAAGTGCTTAGAAAAATCTACAAAAATTACAGAAACACAAGTATGACATCAGAGCATCACTATAAAAATTTCAGAGCCATTGCACATACCAGATTAAAGATATGTATTTAACATGGGCCAAGAGGCTTATTTCAAAAATTCCAAAACATGACTTATATGGTGTCAAACAACAGATTTCAGATTATTTATATCTTGGGAATACCATAAACATGTTTACTACCAAAGTAGAGCACCAGCATAAGCACCAATTATTTTATGTGATTTAATTAGAGAAACAAGCCATATTTCAAACACAATTTACATATCACAACTGCCGTGCTCCAAAAATCATGAAATAATTATCAGAGCACTCTAATGCCATGCAAAGGCTACCATAAAATTTTCAAAGCAAACTAAGCAGTATAACAAGAGATATGCATTTATCCATAAATAACAAGATTAAATCCTTAATAAATAATTTCTCAGAAGACATGATTCATTTTATATTTTTATTAAATACTAGCCATCTCAAAAAACACCACAAAATTTGTTTCACAATTTTTGGATCTCAGAAACAGGAGATATGATTTTTGCAAGAAAGCCAAAAATCCAGTTTTGAATAAAAGGAAAGGGGGTAACCGTTGGGTCACTGGCATGCGGGACCCGTGTGTCAGCGACACCGAGACAGAGGACCCCCTTCGCCGGCAAATGCTCGCCGACGGTGAGCTACTCCGGCGGATCCAAGGGCACCAACGTGCTCCTGGGAAGATTCCGCGTCGATTGAGGTAGGTGGTGCTAGGGTTTCGGCTACGGAGAGGGGTCGCCGTCGGCCATGGCGGCACGGCGGAGCTACTCCGGCTTACGCCGGCCATCTCCGACCGGTAGAGCGTCGGAGGAAGGCGGCTTAAGCATCAGTGAGTCAGCGCGGAGCTTTTGAGGTAGGAGCGCCTAACCCTAACGGCTCCGGTGAACCTGCTCACGTGCGAGGTGCTCGTCGGCGGTGAGCACGGCGGTGCAGCGGCCGTGTTCCCGCGCGACGGTGAGGTTTCAGCCGTAATGGTGTGGTGTGGACCAACGCCAAGACCTAAGCAGACCCTAACGCTACTCAGTGAGAAGAAAGGAGGCAAGGGTAGAGCAGCGGCGAGGTTCGCCGGAATCGGTGTCGTGACGGCCGCGATCCCGACGACGGAGAACTTGCGAAATGCCGCTCACCTCGGGGAGATCTCGTCCAACTGAGGGGTGGAGAAGATGGAGGAGCTCGAGGCAGACTTGGAGGCGCTCAGAGGTGAAGCAAGGCGCAGAGGCGAGGGCGCGAGGAGCTGGCGAAGCTCTCGGCGGCAATGGCGACGATGTTTTCCGCCAGAGCGAGCGCGAGAGAGTGGAGGAGGAGAATGGACGGGCGCTGAGTGAGTGCGGGGCGCCGTGGCGTCCATGCCAACGTCGACGACCTGACGAGCGGGGCCGTCGCCGGCGTACGGGCGCCATCTAGCGGACAGATGTCGCGCTGGGCGTCCACGACGGCGAGCTCGGCTCTGCATCAGGCCTCGCGAGCGCCGACTGAAACTCGATTTTGCCCGACGCTTTACTCCCTAACCATTCGATGATTTTGCTGGCTAATTGTTCCATGCTGGAGAGCTACATGAGTACTCCAACATTGCTTACTAGATCAAGGCTTGATTCGGCCTAGAATTCAAACTGGAAGATGAAGAATACCCCCTCGAGCAAACTGCAAAGCACCCAGGACTTAGAAATTTTTCTAAGTATTGAAAACCACCCCAAATTTGCCTTGTGGGGCACTTTTGAGCTATTTGTGATCATTTTCATGAGATGGTCATAAAACAACTTTTGTTCCTTATAAAATTTGCTACAACTTTGCTGTAGAAAGTTTTGACATGCAAACATTTTATGAAACACTTTTTAAAAGCCTAAGCAAAAGAGGTTTCTAGGGCCTATTTGCATAAGTATGACTTAAGTGATTATTTTGGAGAAGTGATCAACATGAACATTGTTCCCAAAGTTAAGTTAAGCATAGATAAACTAATTACCAAGGCATTAATCACAAACACAAGCATTGTTCACTCAAACATAAGCATAGGAAGCCTATTTAAGCAATTTAAATCACAATTTTGCATAGAATGACATGGCTCAAGAGAGATGATGATCATGCTATGCTTTGAGTAGATGATGATGCTTATGCTATGCACATGATTAATGCAACCATAACACTGGGGTGTTACAGCCCTCCCACCTTACAAAAATCTCGTCCCGAGATTTGAAAGCTTACTGATTTTCGAAGAAGGTTTTGTAAACTTCCTTCAAATAATCCTCCGTCTCCCAAGTGGCATCTTCTTCCCCGTGGTTGCTCCACAACACCTTGTAGAGCTTAACCACACGATTACGCGTCTCCCGTTCCTTGCGATCAAGAACCACTACGGGTTTCTCCTCATACACCAAGTCTGACTTCAACTTGATATCTCGAACTTCCACTCGTTCCTCCGGTACACGAAGGCATTTCTTCAATTGTGATACGTGGAAGACAGGGAAAATAGCTCGAAGCGCAACTGGGAGTTGAACTTTGTATGCCACATTCCCTTTCTTTTCGAGAATCTGATAAGGTCCCACATAGCGAGGTGCAAGCTTTCGCTTGACTCCAAACCTTTGTACACCCTTCATCGGAGACACCTTGATGTACACATGGTCACCAACTGAAAACTCAATCGGCTTCCTTCTCTTGTCGGCATAACTTTTCTGACGAGCTTGAGCAGCTTCCAGGTGTTGCTGGATAGTATGGACTTTCTGCTCTGCTTCATTCACGAAATCGATGCCAAAGTACCTTCGCTCCCCAGCTTCTACCCAATTCAACGGGGTTCGACACTTCCGACCGTACAAGGCTTCAAATGGAGCCATCTTGATACTCTCCTGATAACTATTGTTGTAGGAGAACTCTGCTAATGGCAACCACTTAACCCAAGAACCTTTTGATGAGAGAGCACATGCGCTCAACATATCCTCAAGGATCTGGTTAACTCGTTCAGTCTGACCGGCCGTTTGGGGATGGTAAGCAGAGGTGCGGACTAAATGAGTACCAATTTGCTCATGCAGACATTCCCAAAAACGAGCAGTGAACTGGGGTCCACGATCAGATATGATTGTTCGAGGCACACCATACTGACGAACAATGTGCTCGAAATACAACTCCGCATACTGATGGGGACAATAGTCAGTTCGGACTGGAATAAATCGAGCAACCTTGGTCAAACGATCTACAATCACCCAGATGGAGTCATAACCCTTAACAGAAGTTGGGAGTCCACTGATGAAATCCATGCTGACTTCTTCCCATTTCCAACCAGGAATCGACAGGGGTTGAAGCAAACCAGCTTTCATGTGAACAGCCTTCACACGACAACAATTGTCACAACGAGCGACAAAAGCAGCTATCTCTTTCTTCATCTTTGTCCACCAAAAAAACGGTTTTAAATCCTGATACATCTTGCTACTACCAGGATGGATAGACAATTTGGATGAATGAGCTTCGGATAGGATCTGATTTCGCAGCTCACGGTCTTTTGGGACTACAAGTCGATCCTTGAACCAAAGAATTCCGTTTTCATCAACCCGGAAATGCTTGGTTTCTTCTTCTTTCATCTTCCTCTTGATATGGTGGATGCCTACATCTGTCTGCTGCAACTCGATGACTCGATTGCGGATAGTACTCTCTAGAGAAATCTGGTTGAGTACAAGTGGATGCATAAGATGTGACAACAACGGATCTTCCACTTGGAGTGAGTGACAGTGTGCTTTCCGACTCAAGGCATCCGCCACCACGTTTGCCTTGCCCGGATGATAGTGCACTTGCAGATTATAATCTTTAATCAACTCAAGCCACCTTCGCTGCCGCATGTTCAGTTCAGGTTGAGTGAAGATATATTTGAGGCTCTTATGATCGGTGTAGATATTACACAGATTACCCAGCAGATAATGCCTCCAGATTTTTAAAGCATGAACAACTGCTGCCAATTCTAAGTCATGAGTAGGGTAATTGACTTCATTCTTTCAAAGTTGGCGCGAGGCATACGCGATCACGTGACCTTCTTGCATCAACACACAGCCTAAACCAATGCCCGATGCGTCACAAAAGACATCGAAGGGCTTCTCGATATCAGGTTGAGCTAGGACAGGAGCTGATGTCAGCAATGTCCTCAACTTGTGGAATGCCTCTTCACACTCAGGTGTCCACACAAACTTTTCATCTTTCTGAAGTAGACGAGTCATAGGCTTGGATATTTTGGAGAATTCCGGAATGAATCGACGGTAATACCCAGCCAGACCGAGAAAACTCCGAACCTCGTGTACCGAAGTTGGAACTTTCCAATCCAGCACTTGTTGCACCTTAGCCGGATCCACCGATATGCCTTCTTCAGATAAGACATGGCCCAAGAAAGGTACTTTCTTTAGCCAAAACTCGCATTTGCTAAACTTGGCATAAAGCTGATGTTCGCGCAAACGCGACAACACTACACGTAGATGCTTTGCATGCTCCTCTTCATTGCAAGAATATACCAAGATATCATCAATGACGACCACCACAAACTTGTCTAGTTCGGGCATGAACACCGAATTCATAAGATACATGAAGTGAGCAGGTGCATTCGTAAGACCGAAGGACATGACAAGGTACTCATACAATCCATACCTCGTCGAGAAAGCCGTCTTAGGTATATCTTCAGGACGGATCTTGATCTGATGGTACCCAGATCGCAAATCAATCTTGGAGAATACCTTAGCTTTAGACAACTGATCAAACAAGATATCAATGCGAGGAAGAGGGTATTTGTTCTTGATAGTCACCGCATTTAGGAGACGATAGTCCACACACATGCGCAAAGATTGATCCTTCTTCTTCACAAAGATAGCCGGACAACCCCAAGGAGAAGAACTAGGACAAATAAGACCCTTTTTCAACAACTCATTTAGTTGGGTCTTAAGCTCAGCTAATTCATTGGGTGGCATTCTATAAGGTCTTCTAGAGATCGGAGCGGTGCCTAGAATCAATTCAATTTTGAACTCCACATCCCGATCCGTAGGAAGCCCGGGTAGATCATCAGGAAAAACATCCGGAAACTCACACACCACCGGAATATCCTGAATAGCCTTAGATGTAACTGCATTCACAGTGCTACGGATTTGAATATCACGAGGGAGTTGCACTAGAAATGCCTCCTTGGTATTTGGGGTCTTTCAACATCACTACACGAGTGGTGGTGTCGATAAGAACTCCATTACCACTCATCCACTTCATCCCCAGGATTACATCTATGCCCACACCGGGTAGAACAACCAAATCAGCAAGAAACTGACGGCCTCCTATCTCCAGAGTTGCCCCCAAAACCACTTGATTGGTGGAAATATCATTTCCCGCAGCACTAATACAATAACTGCCCTTATCAAGTGTAACGGCCTTGATGCTATGCTTAGACACAAATTCAGAACTCACAAAGGAATGCGATGCTCCAGAATCAAAAAGCACGAGTGCATCATGTTGATTAACCAGAAACTTACCAGCCGTGGCTACCTCACCAGCAGGGATTGCTTCCACGGTTGTGTAATGAACACGCCCCTGACGGACATTCCCTTGGTTGCCCTTCTTCGGCGGGTAAGGACAGTTGCTCTGCCAATGCCCAGTCTGATTGCAGTTCCAGCACGGACGGTTGGCAGGTGGAGTCTTGGCATAGTTGGGACCCGTGTTGCCCCTAGGAAGAGCAATAGAGTACCCCTTGCAAAAACCCGTCTTGGCCTGATTTTTCTTCATCGGAGGGCGGTATCGCTGGTTGGGTGTTGGAGCACGGAATGGTGGCTTAGCTGACACTGGAGCCTTGGACTGAGATGACCCAGCACCGGCCTCAAAAGCCCTCTTGCGAGTCTTGGTCGCAGTGTACACAGTGTTATAGTTCTCTTGAGTGAGAGCATCACTGACAAACTCATTGAAAGTTGCACACTTAGTGCGGCCCATAGTCTTCAGCAATTTGGGGCCCAAACCCCGCTTGAATCTAGCGATCTTTTTCGTCTCCGTGTTCACAAACTCAGGAGCATATCTAGACAAGTGATTGAAAGCATGCAAATACTCCTTCAGAGTTTTGTTGCCCTGAGTCAACTGCATGAACTCGGTGTGCTTCATCTCCATAACACCCGGAGGAATGAAATGCCCTTTAAAAGCATCACGGAAAAGATTCCAATCAAGCACGGTGTCGGCTGGAAGAGCTTCCCGATACTGATTCCACCAGATACCTGCCGGTCCTTGCAATTGGTGAGCTGCATACTCTACCTTCAGACCTTCAGTCAACCGGAGCAGGCGAAACTTTTGTTCAACCGTATTCAGCCACTCTTCAGCTTGAAGGGGTTCTTCAGCTTCTCTAAAAGGTGGGGGCTTCGTATCCATGAAGTCCTTGAAGCTACTGTACTGGTTAGGAGCTGGCCCTTCCTGTGCATTACGACCACCCTGATTTGCCATACGATTGATGGTCTCAGTGAGCATCCTCTGATTTTCCACCATCATTTGCATCAGCTCAGCTGGATTTGGTGGTGGAGGAGGAGGGGGTGGATTCATGTTTGCACGCTGTTCCGCACCTCGGGTGCCACGAGACATCGGTAAAGACACAGTCAGTGAGCATTGATGATGACAAGATTTGCCGTAGAAGAACTTATACTCATGCCTGAAAGTATTCGAGAGAATAGCTTCACAGAAAGGCACAATAATTCAATTCCACAAAACAACATCACCAATCCAACACACGACACAGATATCCGCAATACGCACCCCAACGGAAAACATCGGCATAACATAACGATCATATTAAGACTGCACATTGGGTCCATAAAGTTATTACATCATCACAGTACATGCCATGAGTCAAGGTCAAAGTTTCGGATTACAACATGGTTACAAAAGCACCACGGCTGACTGGCACACTACAAAAGATCCTCACACAGCACTACCCACTACACTCCAGGCTCGTCGTCCGAGTCAGCGTCGAAGATTGCCTCCCCATCCTCGTCGCTAACCGGCTCAAGCTCCTCGTCCTCCACGTCCTCGTGCAAAGGTGGTGCAGCCGCTGCTGGTCCATCAACCTCCATACCATCATCATCGGCCACAATCACCTGAGGTCCCACCTCTGGATACACGGGGATAGGGCGAGGAATAGGGTGTAGCAAGTTGTTGAGACGGTGAATCTCCACAAGACCAGCCTCAATCTGATCCTGCAGATAGTTCTCCCGCTCAAGCGACTGAACTCGGTGCATCTCCCATGCTTGGCGTCTGTTCTCCGACACACGGAGTGCAGTATCCCTCTCACGAGTTAGCTGCACCAAGCGCTCCTGCAAGGTCTCCCTCTCTCTAGCTAACTGGCTCATCTGATCCTGCTTATGATCTCTCTCTCTGATGGCCTTCACCCACTGCTGCCTACGGTACTCCGCAATGTCTTTCCAGTCATTGCGGTCCTTCTGAGCTTGCTCTAGGAGTCTAGCTTGCTTGCGAAACTTGCGAGCACGCTTTTCAGCCTTCCGCTGTATCTCCTGGGCTCTGCGAACAGCTACCATCACCTGTGCATAGGTGCCCTCTCGCTGACTGATCAGCTTGAGCACAGCCATCATAGCACTCATAGCAGGACTAGAGCTCTCAGCTCTCTCTCCCCTACCTCGAACCAAAGCACAACCGTCAGCCTGTTTCCACTCCGCGGCTGCTGGGTCAGCACTAGGAATGGAGGCCGCTGGTCCTCCCGTCAGCTCATCACCACACCTCTGACAGATATCGAGCAGGATAGTCTGGGTTGCAACCTGAGCTGCCTCCCAAGGAGTCTGCCCATCTGAGCTGCAAGTCCAGCCTGTCCATGCAGGCTTATCCCCATGTGGAGGGACAACTCCCTGCACAGCAAACCATTGGATCCCTCCTGTGCTCTCCATCTCCCACCAAGAATACTGAGGTGGCTCAGTATACCCAACAGTCCGTAACACTCTCCAGAGCAGGGTAGGAGTGCCAAACTCGTGCAAAAAAGTGTCACTGGGACGGGGTGAAGCGGGTGCGTTCATCTGTGGAAAGGAATAGGAATACCATGGGTAAAAGAGGATTAGTTTAAGCAACATTTATTTATTTAAAAGGAACGAAATTGTAAGGGAAGGAGTAGACAGAATGTATGTATGAATGCGACATGATGCATGCACGAACCGTACGTCCTCACAAACTTAGAAAATTAATATTCTAACGGATATACGGTGGCACACATTCGTCTCTCGATACGATAACTATCGGTTTACACGTGCGCTGTTAGAGTACCTGCACAAAACTTCATTTCAGCCCAACAGTTCCCCATATATCACTCAAGAAAGCAGTAAACTAAGTGTACATTACTTGGACATGCCCAACATGCTCAAACAATGACACCACAACTACCCGAGAAATTAAATACTCCCCAATTAAGTTTCTTTCGTGGTTCCATGGTTTCGACATGTAACCAGTCCAGAAAACCACCGCGAACACTCCCCTAGACCGCCGTTTGGACGATCATGCTCTCACAGCTCACACTTACCTGAGCGTAGGTGCGACGTTGCATAATTTAAATCTAGCGACATATGTGGCTAATTCACATATGAAGGCTATCTCCACCATTAGACCACAGGGTAGCATAGTGCGGTCATCACACATCCATACCTGAGTACTGCCGGAGATGCATAAATAAAACCCCCAAGTCAGTACTTAAATAGCCACCTATAATCCTTATGTGGGCAAGTAGGATTCGACCACTGGCATAACTTAATTATTTGTTTTACACTATTTTATTTAAAAAAACTCTTTTGTTTTAAATACACAAACGCTGCATTTATAATGCTGAACTTGCTCCGATGCCAGCTGTCACAGAACCGACCAAATTATAAGAGTTCAAGTGCAGAAACGATCGCCAAGCAATCAAGTTTCTAAACTTGAGCCCATATAATCCCGGTAGTCAATCGAAATCACGAAGGACTTCAAACCAACTCGCAACAAACCAAGATCGTAATAGTTCAACATAAACACAACGAATGTTACATAGTCATTCATTGCCATCGAAGCGGCACCACATCGGAGTCATTAAGTTATTACAACTCAAGTTCGGAGTAGCGGAAGCAAAATAGTTACACACACATGTTCAAAGTTCAGTTCTCGAGTTTTTGTTACTGCCAGAGTCTACGCCATCCTTCCAAAAGCATCACAGATGAGAAGATTAGAGAACCGTGCCCATCGGTTAGTCCTCATCCCCAGCGGGATGGAGACAGGTCTTGCAGAATCCGTCATAGAAGATATCATCTGCAACAGGTGGGAATAAACCCTGAGTACGAGAATGTACTCAGCTAGACTTACCCGTCTAGTACAACATAAAAGACACCAAGGATCATGCAAGGCTAAATATCAGGTGGAGCTGGTTGACTCACCTTTGCCAAAAGCTTTATTTATAACTAAGTTATTTTAAGAGCATCATATTTATTTATCATCAGCCTACCACTAGATTAGCACCTGTACTACAACACATCACTTGATTATTACAAACAATAATAACCATATCAATTTCATCATATGTTCTTCTTGCTATCATCATTATCATGAACCAAATTCATTAGTGAATGCTACGTTTGCCGCTGCTCTGTCAAGTTCTCACTAACCGGGAGAGACGGCGATTCGAATCGAATTCCTATCCAGCTGGAGGGTTATTCCTAGCACTCACCCAAGCTTCCCCTGCCGGAGAGCCAACGGGTCACCTTTGGTACAACTCAGGAATCGCGGCTCCGATCAGCGCCGCACTCCCAGGGCTACCACTCTGCCAGGGAGGTCAGGAATTTTAACTCACCTGCCTTTGGGCTTACGCCAATGGTCCCCCGCACACCGCACTTCCTCCGGTAGTGCGCACTTTATACTTGCCGGTCTTCCGGCCTGAGTCATACTACTCGGCTTCGCGGTCGGAACGAGTTATCCGGCCAACTAAGTGTCAGGCAAGCGTTCAACATGACAAGAGGACGTACAACGATCGGTCCTTAGCTGCCACAGACGGAGTTACTACAAACTTGCAAAACTCCGCCCGGCTTAAGTCAATTTAATCAGGTTCCATCCACGATAGCACATATAGACCATCGTGATCCGACATAACCCTATATCGCGCGGATGACAGGATATCACCCGACTTCTACCGATTAAAGCATAGCTAAGCTGCTACTCGATCCTAACTCTACCACCAGGGAAGGTGAGTTATCTGGACAAGGATAGAGTAGAATGCAGCAACAGTTTCATCGCAACTCCTATACGTAATGCATCAATAGATATAACATATTAAGTAAACTTCGCAAATAGAGGGAGGCTTAGAATGCTCCGGGGCTTGCCTTTCACGAACGATGCCGGCTCGTGATTCGGGCACTCAACTTCTTCTTCGGGCTCCTCGAGTCCAGCTTGCTGGACCTCCACCTCCTCGCTGCCCTCCTGACCTTCGGGGTTCGCTTGGAGCTCGAAGGAAACTGCCACGTCCGGTGCACCTATTGCATGCTCGATGAATGAGAAGGTGCACATGCTACAGATGAATGCTTAATAACACAAGTAACTCACTGGACACTCATTTACGGAGCAAAAGTTATACAAGCTCACATAAATAAATAAGTTAACATAGCTCAAAACCTATCATGACACTAAAGCAGCAACAACACAAAACAAGTATGCTCAGTAAATAAATCATAACTAATGGTAGACAGATCCAACAAACATGAGTGAAGACATTCTGGAAAGCTTATGAAATTGTCTACAACTCATCTTTAAACATGACAGCAAGATTCAAACATTAAATTAGTCATTTTAAACAAAGTTCCAGGTTCTGTCCCAGAAAAACAGAGAACCCTTATTTCTGGAACCCAACTTGGAACAGCTATAACTTTTAAACTACTTGGCCAAATGACCTCAAATTTAAACCACAACTAGTTCAACAAATTTAGAACAACTTTGATTTAGAAAAGTTTCACAGAAAGTCAAGTTATCATTAAGTAACAGTTAAATTGCTCGCTTGCTGTCCAGAACAGCATTTAACCCTAAAGTTAATTATTTAATGACATGACCAAGGCACAAACCATGCCAACCACATGGCTTATGACCCTAGGCATATTATAATACACCCAGAACACCAGATGGACACTCCCAAACATTTACCTAACAAGGCATTTATTAATTAATTTTTTTTAAGAAGCATAATTACAAGATACTGGTCAAAGTGCTCAGAAAAATCTACAAAAATTACAGAAATACAAGTATGACATCAGAGCATCACTATAAAAATTTCAGAGCCATTGCACATACCAGATTAAAGATATGTATTTAACATGGGCCAAGAGGCTTATTTCAAAAATTCCAAAACATGACTTATATGGTGTCAAACAACAGATTTCAGATTATTTATATCTTGGGAATACCATAAACATGTTTACTACCAAAGTAGAGCACCAGCATAAGCACCAATTATTTTATGTGATTTAATTAGAGAAACAAGCCATATTTCAAACACAATTTACATATCACAACTGCAGTGCTCCACAAATCATGAAATAATTATCAGAGCACTCTAATGCCATGCAAAGGCTACCATAAAATTTTCAAAGCAAACTAAACAGTATAACAAGAGATATGCATTTATCAGTAAATAACAAGATTAAATCCTTAATAAATAATTTCTCAGAAAACATGATTCATTTTATATTTTTATTAAATACTAGCCATCTCAAGAAACACCACAAAATTTGTTTCACAATTTTTGGATCTCAGAAACAGAAGATATGATTTTTGCAAGAAAGCCAAAAATCCAGTTTTGAATAAAAGGAAAGGGGGTAACCGTTGGGTCACTGGCATGCGGGACCCGTGTGTCAGCGACACCGAGACAGAGGACCCCCTTCGCCGGCAAATGCTCGCCGACGGTGAGCTTCTCCGGCGGATCCAAGGGCACCAACGTGCTCCTGGGAAGATTCCGCGTCGATTGAGGTAGGTGGTGCTAGGGTTTCGGCTACGGAGAGGGGTCGCCGTCGGCCATGGCGGCACGGCGGAGCTACTCCGGCTTACGCCGGCCATCTCCGACCGGTAGAGCGTCGGAGGAAGGCGGCTTAAGCATTAGTGAGTCAGCGCGGAGCTTTCGAGGTAGGAGCGCCTAACCCTAACGGCTCTGGTGAACCTGCTCACGTGCGAGGTTCTCGTCGGCGGTGAGCACGGCGGTGCAGCGGCCGTGTTCCCGCGCGACGGTGAGGTTTCAGCCGTAATGGTGTGGTGTGGACCGACGCCAAGACCTAAGCAGACCCTAACGCTACTCAGCGAGAAGAAAGGAGGCAAGGGTAGAGCAGCGGCGAGGTTCGCCGGAATCGGTGTCGCGACGGCCGCGAACCCGACGACGGAGAACTTGCGAAATGCCGCTCACCTCGGGGAGATCTCGTCCAACTGAGGGGTGGAGAAGATGGAGGAGCTCGAGGCGGACTTGGAGGCGCTCAGAGGTGAAGCAAGGCGCAGAGGCGAGGGCGCGAGGAGCTGGCGAAGGTCTCGGCGGCAATGGCGACGACGTTTTCCGCCAGAGCGAGCGCGAGAGAGTGGAGGAGGAGAATGGACGGGCGCTGAGTGAGTGCGGGGCGCCGTGGCGTCCATGCCAACGTCGACGACCTGACGAGCGGGGCCGTCGCCGGTGTACGGGCACCATCTGGCGGACAGATGTCGCGCTGGGCGTCCACGACGGCGAGCTCGGCTCTGCATGAGGCCTCGCGAGCGCCGACTGAAACTCGATTTTGCCCGACGCTTTACTCCCTAACCATTCGATGATTTTGCTGGCTAATTGTTCCATGCTGGAGAGCTACATGAGTACTCCAACATTGCTTACTAGATCAAGGCTTGATTCGGCCTAGAATTCAAACTGAAAGATGAAGAATACCCCCTCGAGCAAACTGCAAAGCACCCAGGACTTAGAAATTTTTCTAAGTATTGAAAACCACCCCAAATTTGCCTTGTGGGCCACTTTTGAGCTATTTGTGTTCATTTTCATGAGATGGCCATAAAACAACTTTTGTTCCGTATAAAATTTGCTACAACTTTTCTGTAGAAAGTTTTGACATGCAAACATTTTATGAAACACTTTTTAAAAGCCTAAGCAAAAGAGGTTTCTAGGGCCTATTTGCATAAGTATGACTTAAGTGTTTATTTTGGAAAAGTGATCAACATGAACATTGTTCCCAAAGTTAAGTTAAGCATAGATAAACTAATTACCAAGGCATTAATCACAAACATAAGCATTGTTCACTCAAACATAAGCATAGGAAGCCTATTTAAGCAATTTAAATCACAATTTTGCATAGAATGACATGGCTCAAGAGAGATGATGATCATGCTATGCTTTGAGTAGATGATGATGCTTATGCTATGCACATGATTAATGCAACCATAACACTGGGGTGTTACAATTTGCATGGAACATACCATATGTTTGGAAATCAATTTGGACGCACCTGATGGAACTCTTAGCGGAAGAGGCTCAAGTGGAAGCTTGGTTCGGTCTATTTGGAGATAGTACTAATCTTGATGCAAGATAGGTGCACGGTTTGCATGGGACATACCATATGCTTGAAAATCGATTTGGATGCACCTGATGGAACTCCTAGATGAAGTTTGTCGTATGGAATGTCGCTTTGTCTGTTTGGAGATAGTATTAGTTTTGGTGCAAGATAGGTGCAGAGTTTATGCCTAATGCACCATAGCCTAAGAAACCATTTTGGGCACACCTGTGGTACTCCTAGATGAAGAGGCTCAAGTGGAAGCTTGGTTCGGTCTGTTCGGAGATACTACTAATCTTGATGCAAGAAAGGTGCACGATTTGTATGGAACGTATCATATGCTCATAAATCAATTTGGACGCACCCGATGGAACTCTGAGATGACGTGTGTCATATGGAATCCCACTTTGATCCGTTTGGAGATAGTGTTAGTTTCGGTGTAAGATAGGTGCACGGTGTGCGCCTAATGCACCATAGGCTTAGAAACCATTTTGGACACACCTCTTGGTAATCCTAGGTGAAGACGCTCAAGTGGAAGCTCGGTCCGGTCTGTTTGGAGATAATGCAAATCTTGATGCAAGATACTTGCACAATTTGCATGGAACATGCCATATGCTTAGAAATCAACTTGGACGCACCCGATGGAACTACTAGATGACGTGTGTCATATGGAATCTCGCTTCGATCTGCTTGGAGTCAGTGTTAGTTTCTGTCCAAGATAGGTGCATAGTTTGCGCCTAATGCACCGTAGCCTAAGAAACCATTTTGGACACACCTGTATGTACTCCTAGGTGAAGAGGACCAAGTGGAAGCTTGGTTTGGTCTGTTTGGACGTACTACTAATCTTGATGCAAGATAGGTGCACGGTTTACATTGAACGTACCGTATGCTCAAAAATCAATGTAGACGCACACGATGGAACTCCTAGATGACGCGTATGGAATCTCGGTTTGATCCATTTGGAGACAGTGTTAGTTCTGGTGCAAGATAAGTGCACACTTTGCGCCTAATGCACCATAGTCTAAACAACCATTTTGAACGCACTTGTTGGTACTCCTAGGTGATGAGGCTCAAGTGGAAGGTCGGTTTGATCTGTTTGGAAATAGTGCTAATCTTGATGCAAGATAGGTGCACAATTTGCATGGAACGTACCATATGCTCGAAAATCAATTTGGATGCACCCGATGGAACTCCAAGATGACGTGTGTGATATGGAATCTCACTTCGGTCCGTTAGGAGACAGTGTTAGTTTTGGTGCGAGATAGGTGTGCATTTTGTGCCTAATGCACCATAGCCTAAGAAACCATTTTGGACGCACCTGTTGGTACTCCTAGGTGAAGAGGTTCAACTAGAAGCTTGGGTTCGGTCTGTTTGGAGATAATGCTAATCTTGATGCAAAATAGGTGCATGGTTTGCATGGAACGTACCATATGCTCGGAAATCAATTTGGACACACCTGATGTAACTCCTAGATGTCATGTGTCATATGTAATCTCGCTTTGGTCATTTTGGAGATAGTATTTGTTTTGGTGCAAGATAGGTGGACAGTTTCTGCCTAATACACCATACACTAACTAAACATTTTGGAAGCACCCGATTGTACTCCAAGCTAAAGAGGTTTAAGTGGAAACTCGGTTTGGTCTGTTTGGAGATAGTGCTAATCTTGATGCAAGATAGATGCACGGTTTGCATGGATGTACCATATGCTTTGAAATCAATTTGGACACTTTAGATAGAACTCCTAGATGATGTGTGTCATATGGAATCTCACTTCGGTCCATTTAGAGATAGTGTTAGTTTTGGTGCAAGATAGGTGTATGGTTTGTGCCTAATGCACCATAGCCTAAGAAACCATTTTGGACGCACCTGTTGGTACTCCTAAGTGAAGAGGCTCAAGTGGAAGCCTCTTCACCAAGATAGGCGCAAACTGTGCACATATCTTGCACCAAAACTAATACTGTCTCTAATCACACCAAAGCAAGATTCCATATGACACACGTTATCAAGGAGTTCTATCGGGTGTGTCCAAATTAATTTCTAAGCATATGGTACGTTCCAAGCAGACCGTGCATCTATCTTGCATCAAGATTAGCACTATCTCCAAATAGACCAAACTGAGCTTTCACTTGAGCCTTTTACCTAGGAGTACCATCGGGTGCGTCAAAAATGGTTTCTTAGCCTATGCTGCATTATGTGCAAACCTTGTACCTATCTTGCACCGAAACTAACACTGTCTCCAAATAAACTGAAGCAAGATTTCGTATGACTCACGTCATCTAGGAGTTCCATCATGTGTGTCTAGATTGATTTCCAAACATTTGGTATGTTCCATGCAAACCGTGCTCCTATCTTGCATCAAGATTAGCACTATCTGCAAACAGACCAAACCGAGCATGCACTTAGGCCCCTTCACCTAGGAGTACCAACAAGTGCGTCCAAAATGGTTTCTTAGACTATGGTGCATTAGGTGCAAACTATGCACCTATCTTGCACCGAAACTAACAATATGACACACGCCATCAAGGAGTTCCATCGGGTGCATCCAAATTGATTTCGAAGCATATGATATGTTCCATGCAAACCATGCACCTACCTTGCATAAGGATTAGCACTATCTCCAAACTATCCAAACCAAGCTTCCACTTGAGCCTCTCCACCCAGGAGTACCAAATAGTGCATCCAAAATAGTTTCCTAGACCGTGCATTAGGCGCAAACTGTGCACCTATCTTGCATTAAAACTTACAATGTCTACGAACGGACCAAAGCAAGAATCCATATGACACACGACATCTAGGAGTTCCATTGGGTGCGTCTAAATTGATTTCTAAGCATATGGTATGTTTCTTGCAAATCATGCACCTATCTTGCATCAAGATTAGCACTATCTCCAAACAGATCCAACCGAGTTTCCACTTTAGCCTCTTCACCGAAGTACAACAGGTGCTTCCAAAATGGTTTCTTAGACTTTGGTGCATTAGGCGCAAACCATGCACATATCTTGCACCGAAACAAACACTGTTTCTAAACAGACCAAAGCAAGATTCCATATGACACACGTCATCAAGGAGTTCCATCGGGTGCATCCAAATTGATTTCCAAGCATATAGTATGTTCTATGCAAATCGTGCACCTATCTTGCATCAAGATTAGCACTATCTCCAAACAGACCGAACCAATCTTCCACTTGAGCCTCTTCATCTAGGAGTACAAACAGGTGCGTCAAAAATGGTTTCTTAGACTATGGTGCATTAGGCACAAACTATGCACCTATCTTGCACCGAAACTAACATTGTCTCCAAACAGACCGAAGCGAGATTCCATATGACACACGTCATCTAAGAGTTCCATTATGTGCGTCCAAATTGATTTCTTAACATATGGTACGTTACATGCAAACTGTGCAACTATCTTGCATCAAGATTAGCACTATATCTGAATAGACCAAATCAAGCCTCCACTTGAGCCTCTTCAACTACGAGTACCATCGGATGCGTCTAAAATGGTTTCTTAGCCTATGGTGCATTAGGCGTAAACCATGCACATATCTTCTATCAAAACTAACACTATCTCTAAAGGAACCGAAGCAAGATTCCATATGACAAACATCATCAAGGAGTTATATCAGGTGCGTCCTAATTGATTTCTGAGCATATTGTATGTTTCATGGAAACCGTGCATCTATCTTGCATCAAGATTAGCACTATCTCCAAACAAACCAAACCGAGCTTTCACTTGAGCCCCTTGACCTAGGAGTACCATCGGGTGCATCCAAAATGGTTTCTTATCCTATGGTGCATTAGGTGCAATCCGTGCACCTATCTTGCACCGAAACTAACACTGTCTCTAAACGGACCGAAGTGAGATTCCATATGACACATGTCATCTAGGAGTTCTATCTAGTGCATCCAAATTGATTTCTAAGCATATGGTATGTTCCATGCAAATCGTGTACCTATCTTGCATCAATATTAGCACTATCTCTAAACAGACCGAACCGAGCCTCCACTTGAGCCTCTTCACCTAGTTGTACCAACAGGGGCTTCCAAAATGGTTTCTTAGACTTTGGTGCATTAGGCGCAAACCGTGCACATATCTTGCACCGAAACTAATACTGTCTCTAAGCACACCAAAGCGAGATTCCATATGACACACATCATGAAGGAGTTCTATCCGGTGTGTCTAAATTAATTTCTAAGCATATGGTACGTTCCATGCAGACCATGCATCTATCTTGCATCAAGATTAATACTATCTCCAAATAGATCAAATCGAGCTTCCACTTGACCCTCTTCACCGAAGTACCAACAGGTGCTTCCAAAATGGTTGCTTAGACTATGGAGCATTAGGCGCAAACCATGCACATATCTTGCACCGAAACTAACACTGTTTCTTAACAGACCAAAGAGAGATTCCATATGACACACGTCATCAAGGACTTCCATCGGGTGCATCCAAATTGATTTCCAAGCATATGGTATGTTCCACGCAAACCGTGCACCTATCTTGCATCAAGATTAGCACTATCTCCAAACAGACCGAACCGAGCTTCCACTTGAGCCTCTTCATCTAGGAGTACAAATAGGTGCGTCAAAATGGCTTCTTAAACTATGCAGCATTAGGCACAAACTATGCACCTATCTTGCACCGAAACTAACATTGTCTCCAAAGAGACCGAAGCAAGATTCCATATGACACACGTCACCTAGGAGTTCCATTGCGTGCGTCCAAATTGATTTCTTAACATATGGTACGTCCATGCAAACTGTGCAACTATCTTGCATCAAGATTAGCACTATTTCTGAACAGACAAATCGAGCCTCCACTTGAGCCTCTTCAACTACGAGTACCATCGGATGTGTCTAAAATGGTTTCTTAGCCTATGGTACATTAGGTGTAAACCGTGCACATATCTTCTACCAAAACTAACACTATCTCTAAACGAACCGAAGAAAAATTCCATTTGACACACATCATCAAGGAGTTATATCAGGTGCGTCCTAATTGATTTCTGACCATATCGTATGTTCCATGCAAACCATGCATCTATCTTGCATCAAGATTAGCACTAGCTCCAACAGACCAAACTGAGCTTTCACTTGAGCCCCTTGACCTAGGAGTACCATCGGGTGCGTCCAAAATCGTTTCTTATCCTATGGTGAATTGGGTGCAAACCGTGCACCTATCTTGCACCGAAACTAACACTGTCTCTAAATGGACCGAAGTGAGATTTCATATCACACATGTCATCTAGGAGTTCCATCTGCTGCATCCAAATTGATTTCTAAGCATATGGTATGTTCCATGCAAATCGTACACATATCTTGCATCAAGATTAGCACTATCTCTAAATAGACCGAACCGAGCCTCCACTTGAGCCTCTTCACCTAGGAGTACCAACAGTGGCTTCCAAAATGGTTTCTTAGACTTTGGTGCATTAGGCGCAAACCGTGCACATATCTTGTAGCGAAACTAATACTGTCTCTAAGCACACCAAAGCGAGATTCCATATGACACACATCATGAAGGAGTTCTATCAGGTGTGTCTATATTAATTTCTAAGCATATGGTACGTTCCATGCAGACCGTGCATCTATCTTGCATCGAGATTAGCACTATCTCCAAACAGACCAAACTGAGCTTTCACTTGAGCCCCTTGACCTAAGAGTACCATCGGGTGCGTCCAAAATGGTTTTTTATCCTATGGTGCCTTAGGTGCAAACCGTGCACCTATCTTGCACCGAAACTAACACTGTCTCTAAACGGACCAAAGTCAGATTCCATATGACACATGTCATCTAGGAGTTCCATCTAGTGCATATGGTATATTCCATGCAAACCGTGCACCTATCTTACATCAAGATTAGCACTATCTCCAAACAGACCGAACCGAGCTTCCACTTGACCCTCTTCATCTAGGAGTACAAACAAGTGCGTCAAAAATGGTTTCTTAGACTATGGTGCATTAGGCACAAACTATGCACCTATCTTGCACCGAAACTAACATTGTCTCCAAACAAACCGAAGCGAGATTCCATATGACACACATCATCTAGGAGTTCCATTGGGTGTGTCCAAATTGATTTCTTAACATATGGTACGTTCCATACAAACTGTGCAACTATCTTGCATCAAGATGAGCACTATATCTGAATAGACCAAATCGAGCCTCCACTTGAGCCTCTTCAACTACGAGTACCATCGGATGCGTCTAAAATGGTTTCTTAGCATGTGGTGCATTAGGCGTAAACCGTGCACATATCTTCTACCAAAACTAACACTATCTCTAAACGAACCGAAGCAAGATTCCATATGACACACATCATCAAGGAGTTATATCAGGTACGTTCCATGCAAACGGTGCATCTATCTTACATCGAGATTAGCACTATCTCCAAACAAACCAAACTGAGATTTCACTTGAGCCCCTTGACCAAGGAGTACCATCAGGTGCGTCCAAAATGGTTTCTTATCCTATGGTGCCTTAGGTGCAAACCATGCACCTATCTTGCACCGAAACTAACACTATCTCTAAACAGACCGAAGCAAGATTCCATATGACACATGTCATCTAGGAGTTCCATCTAGTGCATCCAAATTGATTTCTAAGCATATGGTACGTTCCATGCAAATCGTGCACCTATCTTGCATCAAGATTAGCACTATCTCTAAACAGACCGAACCGAGCCTCCACTGGAGCCTCTTCACCTAGTAGTACCAACAGGTGCTTCCAAAATGGTTTCTTAGACTTTGGTGCATTAGGCGCAAACCGTGCACATATCTTGCAGCGAAACTAATACTGTCTCTAAGCACACCAAAGCGAGATTCCATATGACACACGTCATGAAGGAGTTCTATCGGGTGTGTCCAAATTAATTTCTAAGCATATGGTACGTTCCATGCAAACCGTGCATCTATCTTGCATCAAGATTAGCACTATCTCCAAACAGATCAAACCGAGCTTCCACTTGACCCTCTTCACCGAAGTACCAAAAGGTACTTCCAAAATGGTTCTTAGACTATGGTGCATTAGGCGCAAACCATGCACCTATCTTGCACCGAAACTAACACTGTTTCTAAACAGACCAAAGATAGATTTCATATGACACATGTCATCAAGGAGTTCCATCGGGTGCATCCAAATTGATTTCCAAGCATATGGTATGTTCCATGCAAACCGTGCACCTATCTTGCTTCAAGATTAGCACTATCTCCAAACAGACCGAACCGAGCTTCCACTTGAGCCTCTTCATCTAGGAGTACAAACAGGTGCGTCAAAAATGGTTTCTTAGACTATGGTGCCATTAGGCACAATCTATGCACCTATCTTGTACCGAAACTAACATTGTCTCCACACGAACCGAAGCGAGATTCCATATGACACACGTCATCTAGGAGTTCCATTAGGTGAATTGATTTCTTAACATATGGTACGTTCCATGCAAACTGTGCAACTATCTTGCATCAAGATTAGCACTATATCTGAATAGACCAAATCGAGCCTCCACTTGAGCCTCTTCAACTACGAGTACCATCGGATGCGTCTAAAATTGTTTCGTTAGCCAATGGTGCATTAGGCGTAAACCGTGCACATATCTTCTACCAAAACTAACACTATCTCTAAACGAACCGAAGCAAGATTCCATATGACACACATCATCAAGAAGTTATATCAGGTGCGTCCTAATTGTTTTCTGACCAAATCGTATGTTCCATGCAAACCGTGCATCTATCTTGCATCGATATTAGCACTATCTCCAAACAGACCAAACTGAGCTTTCACTTGAGCCCCTTGACCTAGGAGTACCATCTGGTGCGTCAAAAATGGTTTCTTATCCTATGGTGCATTAGGTGCAAACCATGCACCTATCTTGCAACGAAACTAACACTATCTCTAAACGGACCAAAGTCAGATTCCATATGACACATGTCATCTAGGAGTTCCATCTAGTGCATCCATATTGATTTCTAAGCATATGGTATGTTCCATGCAAATCGTGCACCTATCTTGTATCAAGATTAGCACTATCTCTAAATAGACCGAACCGAGCCTCCACTGGAGCCTCTTCACCTAGTAGTACCAACAGGTGCTTCCAAAATGGTGCCTTAGACTTTGGTGCATTAGGCGCAAACCGTGCACATATCTTGCACCGAAACTAATACTGTCTCTAAGCACACCAAAGCGAGATTCCGTATGACACACGTCATGAAGGAGTTCTATCGGGTGTGTCCAAATCAATTTCTAAGCATATGGTACATTCCATGTAGACCGTGCATCTATCTTGTATCAAGATTAGCACTATCTCCAAACAGATCAAACCGAGCTTCCACTTGACCCTCTTCACCGAAGTACCAAAAGGTACTTCCAAAATGGTTCTTAGACTATGGTGCATTAGGCGCAAACCATGCACCTTTCTTGCACCGAAACTAACACTGTTTCTAAACAGACCAAAGAGAGATTCCATATGACACACGTCATCAACGAGTTTCATTGGGTGCATCCAAATTGATTTCAAAGCATATGGTATGTTCCATGCAAACCGTGCACCTATCTTGCATCAAGATTAGCACTATCTCCAAATAGACCGAACCGAGCTTCCACTTGAGCCTCTTCATCTAGGAGTACAAACAGGTGCGTCAAAAATGGTTTCTTAGACTATGGTACATTCGGCACAAACTATGCAACTATCTTGCACCGAAACTAACATTGTCTCCAAACAGACCGAAGCGAGATTCCATATGACACACATCATCTAGGAGTTCCATTGGGTGTGTCCAAATTGATTTCTTAACATATAGTACGTTCCATGCAAATTGTGCAACTATCTTGCATCAAGATTAGCACTATATCTAAATAGAACAAATCGAGCCTCCACTTGATCCTCTTCAACTACGAGTACCATCGGATGCGTCTAAAATGGTTTCTTAGCGTATGGTGCATTAGGCGTAAACCGTGCACATATCTTCTACCAAAACTAACACTATCTCTAAACGAACTGAAGCAAGATTCCATATGACACAAATCATCAAGGAGTTATATCAGGTGCGTCCTAATTGATTTCTAACCATATCGTATGTTCCATGCAAACCGTGCATCTATTTTGCATCAAGATTAGCACTATCTCCAAATAGACCAAATCGAGCTTTCACTTGAGCCCCTTGACCTAGAGTACCATCGGGTGTGTCCAAAATGGTTTCTTATCTTATGGTGCATTAGGTGCAAACCGTGCACCTATCTTGCACCAAAACTAACACTGTCTCTAAATGGACCGAAGTGAGATTCCATATGACACATGTCATCTAGGAGTTCCATCTAGTGCATCCAAATTGATTTCTGAGTATATGCTATGTTCCATGCAAATCGTGCACCTATATTGCATCAAGATTAGCACTATCTCTAAACAGACTG
The DNA here is from genome assembly GCF_000003195.3 of Sorghum bicolor. Lineage (NCBI taxonomy): Eukaryota > Viridiplantae > Streptophyta > Magnoliopsida > Poales > Poaceae > Sorghum > Sorghum bicolor. The sequence goes on along the minus strand of NC_012875.2, from coordinate 20,071,143 downwards.
AACCGAGCCTCCACTTGAGCCTCTTCACGTAGCAGTACCAATAGGTGCTTCCAAAATAGTTTCTTAGAATTTGGTGCATTAGGCACAAACGGTGCACATATCTTGCACCGAAACTAATACTGTCTCTAAGCACACCAAAGCGAGATTCCATATGACACACGTCATGAAGGAGTTCTATCGGGTGTGTCCAAATTAATTTCTAAGCATATGGTACGTTCCATGCAGACCGTGCATCTATCTTGCATCAAGATTAGCACTATCTCTAAACAGATAAAACCAGCTTCCACTTGACCCTCTTCACCGAAGTACCAAAAGGTACTTCAAAAATGGTTTCTTAGACTATGGTGCATTAGGCGCAAACCATGCACATATGTTGCACCGAAATTAACACTATTTCTAAAGAGACATAAGCGAGATTCCATATGACACACGTCATCAAGGAGTTCCACCGGGTGCATCTAAATTGATTTCCAAGCATATGGTATGTTCTATGCAAATCGTGCACCTATCTTGCATTAAGATTAGCACTATCTCCAAACAGACCGAACCGAGCTTCCACTTGAGCCTCTTCATTTAGGAGTACAAACAGGTGCGTCAAAATGGTTTCTTAGACTATGGTGCATTAGGCACAAACTATGCACCTATCTTGCACCAAAACTAACATTGTCTCCAAACAGACCGAAGCGAAATTCCATATGACACGTCATCTAGGAGTTCCATTGGGTGCGTCCAAATTGATTTCATAACATATGGTACGTTCCATGCAAACTGTGCAACTATCTTGCATCAAGATTAGCACTATATCCAAACAGACCAAATCGAGCCTCCACTTGAGCCTCTTCAACTACGAGTACCATCGGGTGCGTCTAAAATGGTTTCTTAGCCTATGGTGCATTAGGCGTAAACCGTGCACATATCTTCTACCAGAACTAACACTGTCTCTTAATGAACCGAAGCAAGATTCCGTATGACACACATCATCAAGGAGTTATATCAGGTTCGTCCTAATTGATTTCTGAGCATATTGTATGTTACATGGAAACCGTGCATCTATCTTGCATCAAGATTAGCACTATCTCCAAACAAACCAAACCGAGCTTTCACTTGAGCCACTTGACCTAGGAGTACCATCGGGTGCATCCAAAATGGTTTCTTATCCTATGGTGCATTAGGTGCAATCCGTGCACCTATCTTGCACCGAAACTAACACTGTCTCTAAACGGGCCGAAGTGAGATTCCATATGACACATGTCATCTAGGAGCTCCATCTGGTGCGTCCAAATTGATTTCTGAGCATATGGTGCACCTATCTTGCATCAAGATTAGCACTATCTGTAAACAGACTGAACCGAGCCTCCACTTGAGCCTCTTCACCTAGGAGTACCAACAGGTGCTTCCAAAATGGTTTCTTAGACTTTGGTACATTAGGCGCAAACCATGCACATAACTTGCACCAAAACTAATACTGTCTCTAAGCACACCAATGCGAGATTCCATATGACACACGTCATCAAGGAGTTCTATCGGGTGTGTCCAAATTAATTTCTAAGTATATGGTGCGTTCCACGCAGACCGTGTATCTATCTTGCATCAATATTAGCACTATCTCTAAATAGACCAAACTGAGCTTTCACTTGAGCCTTTTACCAAGGAGTACCATCGGGTGCGTCCAAAATGGTTTCTTAGCCTATGCTGCATTATATGCAAACCTTGCACCTATCTTGCATCGAAACTAACACTGTCTCCAAACAGACCAAAGCAAGATTTCGTATGACACACGTCATCTAGGAGTTCCATCATGTGCGTCGAGATTGTTTTCCAAGCATTTGGTTGTTCCATGCAAACCGTGCACCTATCTTGCATCAAGATTAGCACTATCTCCAAATAGACCGAACCGAGCATCCACTTGAGCCCCTTCACCTAGGAGTACCAACAAGTGCGTCTAAAATGGTTTCTTAGACTATGGTGCATTAGGTGCAAACTGTGGACCTACCTTGCACCGAAACCAACAATGTCTTCAAATGGACCGAAACGAGATTCCATATGACACACGTCGTCAACAAGTTCCATCGGGTGCATCCAAATTGATTTCCAAGCATATGGTATGTTCCATGCAAACCATGCACCTACCTTACATAAGGACTAGCACTATCTCCAAACTGACCGAACCAAGCTTCCACTTGAGCCTCTTCACCCAAGAGTACCAAATAGTGCGTCCAAAATGGTTTCTTAGACTATAGTGTATTAGGCGCAAACTGTGCACCTATCTTGCACTAAAACTTACAATGTCTACAAACGGACCGAAGCAAGATTCCATATGACACACGTCATCTAGGAGTTCCATTGGGTGCGTCCAAATTGATTTCTAATCATATGGTATGTTCCTTGCAAATCATGCACCTATCTTGCATCAAGATTAGCACTATCTCCAAACAGATCAAATCGAGCTTCCACTTGAGCCTCTTCACCAAAGTATCAACAGGTGCTTCCAAAATGGTTTCTTAGACTATGGTGCATTAGGCGCAAACCATGCACATATCTTGCACCGAAACTAACACTATTTCTAAACAGACCAAAGTGAGATTCCATATGACAGACGTCATCAAGGAGTTCCATCGGGTGCATCCAAATTGATTTCCAAGCATATGGTATGTTCCATGCAAACCATGCACCTATCTTGCATCAAGATTAGCACTATCTCCAAACAGACCGAACCGAGCATCCACTTGAGCCCCTTCACCTAGGAGTACAAACAGGTGCGTCCAAAATTGTTTCTTAGACTATGGTGCATTAGGTGCAAACTGTGCACCTATCTTGCACCGAAACTAACAATGTCTCCAAATGGACCGAAGCGAGATTCCATATGACACACGTCGTCAAGGAGTTCCACCGGGTGCATCCAAATTGATTTCCAAGCATATGGTATGTTCCATGCAAACCATGCACCTACCTTGCATAAGGATTAGCACTATCTCCAAACTGACCGAACCAAGCTTCCACTTGAGCCTCTTCACCCAAGAGTACCAAATAGAGCATCCAAAATGGTTTCTTAGACTATGGTGCATTAGGCGCAAACTGTGCACCTATCTTGCACTAAAACTTACAATGTCTACAAACGGATCGAAGCAAATATGACACACGTCATCTAGGAGTTCTATTGGGTGCGTCCAAATTGATTTCTAAGCATATGGTATATTCCTTGCAAATCATGCACCTATCTAGCATCAAGATTAGCACTATCTCCAAACTTATCAAACCGAGCTTCCACTTGAGCCTCTTCACCAAAGTGTCAACAGGTGCTTCCAAAATGGTTTCTTAGACTATAGTGCATTAGGCGCAAACCATGCACATATCTTGCACCGAAACTAACACTATTTGTAAACAGACCAAAGTGAGATTCCATATGACAGACGTCTTCAAGGAGTTCCATCGGGTGCATCCAAATTGATTTCCAAGCATATGGTATGTTCCATGCAAACCATGCACCTATCTTGCGTCCAGATTAGCACTATCTCCAAACAGACCAAACCGAGCATCCACTTGAGCCCCTTCACCTAGGAGTACCAACAAGTGCGTCCAAAATGGTTTCTTAGACTATGGTGCATTAGGTGCAAGCTGTGCACCTATCTTGCACCGAAACTAACAATGTCTCCAAATGGACCGAAGCGAGATTGCATATGACACACGTCGTCAAGGAGTTCCATCAGGTGCATCCAAATTGATTTCCAAGCATATGGTATGTTCCATGCAAACCATGCACCTACCTTGCATAAGGATTAGCACTATCTCCAAACTGACCGAACCAAGCTTCCACTTAAGCCTCTTCACCCAAGAGTACCAAATAGTGCATTCAAAATGGTTTCTTAGACTATGGTGCATTAGGCGCAAACTGTGCACCTATCTTGCACTAAAACTTACAATGTCTACAAATGGATCGAAGCAAATATGACACATGTCATCTAGGAGTTCCAATAGGTGCGTCCAAATTGATTTCTAAGCATATGGTATGTTCCTTGCAAATCATGCACCTAGCTTGCATCAAGATTAGCACTATCTCCAAACTTATCAAACCGAGCTTCCACTTGAGCCTCTTCACCCAAGAGTACCAAATTGTGCGTCCAAAATGGTTTCTTAGACTATGGTGCATTAGGCGCAAATTGTGCACCTATCTTGCACTAAAACTTACAATGTCTACAAACGGACCGAAGCAAGATTCCATATGACAGACGTCAACTAGGAGTTCCATTGGGTGCGTCAAGATTGACTTCTAAGCATATGGTATGTTCTTTGCAAATCATGCACCTTTCTTGCATCAGATTAGCACTATCTCTAAACAGTTCAACCCGAGCTTCCACTTGAGCCTCTTCACCGAAGTACCAATAGGCGCTTTCAAAATGGTTTTTTAGACTATGGTGCATTTGGCACAAACCATACACATATCTTGCACCGAAACTAACACCGTTTCTAAACAGACCAAAGCGAGATTCCATATGACACACATCATCAATGAGTTCCATCGGGTGCATCCAAATTGATTTCCAAGCATATGGTATGTTCCATGCAAACCGTGCACCTGTCTTGCATCAAGATTAGCACTATCTCCAAACAGACCGAACCGATCTTCCACTTTAGCCTCTTCATCTAGGAGTATAAACAGGTGTGTCAAAAATGGTTTCTTAGAATATGATGCATTAGGCACAAACTATGCACCTATCTTGCACCAAAACTAACATTGTCTCCAAACAGACCGAAGCGAGATTCCATATGACACACGTCATCTAGGAATTCCATTGGGTGCGTCCAAATTGATTTCTTAACATATGGTACGCTGCATGCAAACTGTGCAACTATCTTGCATCAAGATTAGCACTATATCCGAACAGACCAAATCGAGCCTCCACTTGAGCCTCTTCAACTACGAGTACCATCGGGTGCGTCTAAAATGGTTTCTTAGCCTATGGTGCATTAGGCGTAAACCATGCACATATCTTCCACCAAAATAAACACTGTCTCTAAACGAACCGAAGCAAGATTCCATATGACACACATCATCAAGGAGTTATATCAGGTGCGTCCTAATTGATTTTCTAAGCATATCTTATGTTCCATGCAAACCGTGCATCTATCTTGCATCAAGATTAGCACTATCTCTAAACAGACCAAACCGAGCTTTCACTAGAGCCCCTTGACCTAGGAGGACCATCGGGTGTGTCCAAAATGGTTTCTTATCGTATGGTGCATTAGGTGCAAACTGTGCACCTATCTCGCACCGAAACTAACCTGTCTCTAAACGGACTAAAGCGTGATTCCATATGACAGACGTCGTCAAGGAGTTCCATCGGGTGCATCCAAATTGATTTCCAAGCATATGGTATGTTCCATGCAAACCATGTACCTACCTTGCATAAGGATTAGCACTATCTCCAAACTGACCGAACCAAGCTTCCACTTGAGCCTCTTCACCCAAGAGTACCAAATAGTGCATCCAAAATGGTTTCTTAGACTATAGTGCATTAGGCGCAAACTATGCACCTATCTTGCACTAAAATTTACAATGTCTACAAATGGACCGAAGCAGGATTCCATATGACACGCATCATCTAGGAGTTCCATTGGGTGCGTCCAAAATGGTTTCTTAGACTATAGTGCATTAGGCGCAAACCATGCACATATCTTGCACCCTGGAACTAATACTATTTCTAAACAGGCCAAATTGAGATTCCATATGACACACGTCATCAAGGAGTTCCATCGGGTGCATCCAAAATGATTTCCAAGCATATGGTATGTTCCATGCAAACCGTGCACCTATCTTGCATCAAGATTAGCACTATCTCCAAACAGACCGAACCGAGCTTCCACTTGAGCCTCTTCATCTAGGAGTACAAACAGGTGTGTCAAAAATGGTTTCTTATCCTATGCTGCATTATGTGCAAACCTTGCACCTATCTTGCACCGAAACTAACACTGTCTCCAAATAGACCAAAGCAAGATTTTGTATGACACACGTCATCTAGGAGTTCCATCATGTGCGTCCAGATTGATTTCCAAGCATTTGGTATGTTCCATGCAGACCGTGCACCTATCTTGCATCAAGATTAGCACTATCTCCAAATAGACCGAACCGAGCATCCACTTGAGCCCCTTCACCTAGGAGTACCAACAAGTGTGTCCAAAATGGTTTCTTAGACTATGGTGCATTTGGTGCAAACTGTGCACCTATCTTGCACCGAAACTAACAATGTCTCCAAATGGACCGAAGCGAGATTCCATATGAAACACATCATCAAGGAGTTCCATCGGGTGGATCCAAATTGATTTCCAAGCATATGGTATGTTCCATGCAAACCATGCACCTACCTTGCATAAGGATTAGCACTATCTCCTAACTAACCGAACCAAGCTTCCACTTGAGCCTCTTCACCCAAAAGTACCAAATAGTGCATCCAAAATGGTTTCTTAGACTATGGTGCGTTAGGCGCAAACTGTGCACCAATCTTGCATTAAAAATTACAATGTCTACCAACGGACCGAAGCAAGATTCCATATGACACACGTCATTTAGTAGTTCCATTGGGTGCGTCCAAATTGATTTCTAAGCATATGGTATGTTCCTTGCAAATCATGCACCTATCTTGCATCAAGATTAGCACTATCTCCAAACATATGAAACCGAGCTTCCACTTGAGCCTCTTCACCGAAGTACCAATAGGTGCTTCGAAAATTGTTTCTTAGACTATGGTGCGTTAGGTGCAAACCATGCACATATCTTGCACCGAAACTAACACTATTTCTAAACAGACCAAAGTGAGATTCCATATGACACATGTCATCAAGGAGTTCCATCGGGTGCATCCAAATTGATTTCCAAGCATATGGTATGTTCCATGCAAACCGTGCACCTATCTTGCATCAAGATTAGCACTATCTCCAAATAGACCGAACCGAGCTTCCACTCTAGCCTCTTCATCTTGTAGTACAAACAGGTGTGTCAAAAATGGTTTCTTAGACTATGGTGCACTACGCACAAACTATGCACCTATCTTGCACCGAAACTAACACTGTCTCCAAACAGACCAATGCAAGATTTTGTATGACACACATCATCTAGGAGTTCCATCATGTGCGTCGAGATTGTTTTCCAAGCATTTGGTTGTTCCATGCAAACCGTGCACCTATCTTGCATCAAGATTAGCACTATCTCCAAATAGACCGAACCGAGCATCCACTTGAGCCCCTTCACCTAGTAGTACCAACAAGTGCGTCTAAAATGGTTTCTTAGACTTTGGTGCATTTGGTGCAAACTGTGCACCTATCTTGCACCGAAACCAAGAATGTCTCCAAATGGACCGAAGCGAGATTCCATATGACACACGTCGTCAAGGAGTTCCATCTGGTGCATCCAAATTGATTTCCATGCATATGGTATGTTCCATGCAAACCAGGCAGCTACCTTACATAAGAATTAGCACTATCTCCAAACTGACCGAACCAAGCTTCCACTTGAGCCTCTTCACCCAGGAGTACCAAATAGTGCGTCCAAAATGGTTTCTTAGACTCTAGTGCATTAGGCGCAAACTGTGCACCTATCTTGCACTAAAACTTACAATGTCTACAAACGGACCGAAGCAAGATTCCATATGACACACGTCATCTAGGAGTTCCATTGGGTGCGTCCAAATTGATTTCTAAGCATATGGTATGTTCCTTGCAAATCATGCACCTATCTTGCATCAAGATTAGCACTATCTCCAAACAGATCAAACCGAGCCTCCACTTGAGCCTCTTCACCAAAGTATCAACATGTGTTTCCAAAATGGTTTCCTAGACTATGGTGCACTACGCACAAACTATGCACCTATCTTGCACCGAAACTAACATTGTCTCCAAACAGACCGAAGCAAGATTCCATATGACACACGTCATCTAGGAGTTCCATTGGGTGCGTCCAAATTGATTTCTTAACATATGGTACGTTGCATGCAAACTGTGCAACTATCTTGCATCAAGATTAGCACTATATCCAAACAGACCAAATCAAGCCTCCACTTGAGCCTCTTCAACTACGAGTACCATCGGGTGCGTCTAAAATGGTTTCTTAGCCTATGGTGCATTAGGCGTAAACCATGCACATATCTTCTACCAAAACTAACACTGTCTCTAAATGAACCGAAGCAAGATTCCATATGACACAAATCATGAAGGAGTTATATCAGGTGTGTCCAAATTGATTTCTAAGCATATCGTATGTTCCATGCAAACCAAACATCTATCTTGCATCAAGATTAGCACTATCTCCAAATAGACCGAACCGAGCTTCCACTTGAGCCTCTTCATCTTGTAGTACAAACAGGTGTGTCAAAAATGGTTTCTTAGACTATGGTGCACTACGCACAAACTATGCACCTATCTTGCACCGAAACTAACACTGTCTCCAAACAGACCAATGCAAGATTTTGTATGACACACATCATCTAGGAGTTCCATCATGTGTGTCGAGATTGTTTTCCAAGCATTTGGTTGTTCCATGCAAACCGTGCACCTATCTTGCATCAAGATTAGCACTATCTCCAAATAGACCGAACCGAGCATCCACTTGAGCCCCTTCACCTAGTAGTACCAACAAGTGCGTCTAAAATGGTTTCTTAGACTTTGGTGCATTTGGTGCAAACTGTGCACCTATCTTGCACCGAAACCAAGAATGTCTCCAAATGGACCGAAGCGAGATTCCATATGACACACGTCGTCAAGGAGTTCCATCTGGTGCATCCAAATTGATTTCCATGCATATGGTATGTTCCATGCAAACCAGGCAGCTACCTTACATAAGAATTAGCACTATCTCCAAACTGACCGAACCAAGCTTCCACTTGAGCCTTCTTCAGCCAAGAGTACCAAATAGTGCGTCCAAAATGGTTTCTTAGACTATAGTGCATTAGGCGCAAACTGTGCACCTATCTTGCACTAAAACTTACAATGTCTACAAACGGACCGAAGCAAGATTCCATATGACACATGTCATCTAGGAGTTCCATTGGGTGCGTCCAAATTGATTTCTAAGCATATGGTGTGTTCCTTACAAATCATGCACCTATCTTGCATCAACATTAGCACTATCTCCAAACAGATCAAACCGAGCTTCCACTTGAGCCTCTTCACCAAAGTATCAACATGTGCTTCCAAAATGGTTTCTTAGACTATGGTGCATTAGGCGCAAACCATGCACATATTTTGCACGAAAACTAACACTATATCTAAACAGACCAAAGTGAGATTCCCTATGACAGACGTCATCAAGGAGTTCCATCGGGTGCATCCATATTGATTTCCAAGCATATGGTATGTTCCATGCAAACCATGCACCTATGTTGCATCAAGATTAGCACTATCTCCAAATAGACCGAACCGAGCTTCCACTTGAGCCTCTTCATCTTGTAGTACAAACAGGTGTGTCAAAAATGGTTTCTTAGACTATGGTGCACTACGCACAAACTATGCACCTATCTTGCACCGAAACTAACATTGTCTCCAAACAGACCGAAGCAAGATTCCATATGACACACGTCATCTAGGAGTTCCATCATGTGCGTCGAGATTGTTTTCCAAGCATTTGGTTGTTCCATGCAAACCGTGCACCTATCTTGCATCAAGATTAGCACTATCTCCAAATAGACCGAACCGAGCATCCACATGAGCCCCTTCACCTAGTAGTACCAACAAGTGCGTCTAAAATGGTTTCTTAGACTATGGTGCATTTGGTGCAAACTGTGCACCTATCTTGCACCAAAACCAACAATGTCTCCAAATGGACCGAAGCGAGATTCCATATGACACACGTCGTCAAGGAGTTCCATCGGGTGCATCCAAATTGATTTCCATGCATATGGAATGTTCCATGCAAACCAGGCAGCTACCTTACATAAGAATTAGCACTATCTCCAAACTGACCGAACCAAGCTTCCACTTGAGCCTCTTCACCCAGGAGTACCAAATAGTGCGTCCAAAATGGTTTCTTAGACTATAGTGCATTAGGCGCAAACTGTGCACCTATCTTGCACTAAAACTTACAATGTCTACAAACGGACCGAAGCAAGATTCCATATGACACACGTCATCTAGGAGTTCCATTGGGTGCGTCCAAATTGATTTCTAAGCATATGGTATGTTCCTTGCAAATCATGCACCTATCTTGCATCAAGATTAGCACTATCTACAAACAGATCAAACCGAGCTTCCACTTGAGCCTCTTCACCAAAGTATCAACATGTGTTTCCAAAATGGTTTCTTAGACTATGGTGCTCTATGCACAAACTATGCACCTATCTTGCACCGAAACTAACATTGTCTCCAAACAGACCGAAGCAAGATTCCATATGACACACGTCATCTAGGAGTTCCATTGGGTGCGTCCAAATTGATTTCTTAACATATGGTACGTTGCATGCAAACTGTGCAACTATCTTGCATCAAGATTAGCACTATATCCAAACAGACCAAATCAAGCCTCCACTTGAGCCTCTTCAACTACGAGTACCATCGGGTGCGTCTAAAATGGTTTCTTAGCCTATGGTGCGTTAGGTGCAAACCATGCACATATCTTCTACCAAAACTAACACTATTTCTAAACAGACCAAAGTGAGATTCCATATGACACATGTCATCAAGGAGTTCCATCGGGTGCATCCAAATTGATTTCCAAGCATATGGTATGTTCCATGCAAACCGTGCACCTATCTTGCATCAAGATTAGCACTATCTCCAAATAGACCGAACCGAGCTTCCACTTGAGCCCCTTCATCTTGTAGTACAAACAGGTGTGTCAAAAATGGTTTCTTAGACTATGGTGCACTACGCACAAACTATGCACCTATCTTGCACCGAAACTAACACTGTCTCCAAACAGACCAATGCAAGATTTTGTATGACACACATCATCTAGGAGTTCCATCATGTGCGTCGAGATTGTTTTCCAAGCATTTGGTTGTTCCATGCAAACCGTGCACCTATCTTGCATCAAGATTAGCACTATCTCCAAATAGACCGAACCGAGCATCCACTTGAGCCCCTTCACCTAGTAGTACCAACAAGTGCGTCTAAAATGGTTTCTTAGACTTTGGTGCATTTGGTGCAAACTGTGCACCTATCTTGCACCGAAACCAAAAATGTCTCCAAATGGACTGAAGCGAGATTCCATATGACACACGTCGTCAAGGAGTTCCATCTGGTGCATCCAAATTGATTTCCATGCATATGGTATGTTCCATGCAAACCAGGCAGCTACCTTACATAAGAATTAGCACTATCTCCAAACTGACCGAACCAAGCTTCCACTTGAGCCTTCTTCAGCCAAGAGTACCAAATAGTGCGTCCAAAATGGTTTCTTAGACTACAGTGCATTAGGCGCAAACTGTGCACCTATCTTGCACTAAAACTTACAATGTCTACAAACGGACCGAAGCAAGATTCCATATGACACATGTCATCTAGGAGTTCCATTGGGTGCGTCCAAATTGATTTCTAAGCATATGGTGTGTTCCTTACAAATCATGCACCTATCTTGCATCAAGATTAGCACTATCTCCAAACAGATCAAACCGAGCTTCCACTTGAGCCTCTTCACCAAAGTATCAACATGTGCTTCCAAAATGGTTTCTTAGACTATGGTGCATTAGGCGCAAACCATGCACATATTTTGCACCGAAACTAACACTATATCTAAACAGACCAAAGTGAGATTCCATATGACAGACGTCATCAAGGAGTTCCATCGGGTGCATCCAAATTGATTTCCAAGCATATGGTATGTTCCATGCAAACCATGCACCTATGTTGCATCAAGATTAGCACTATCTCCAAATAGACCGAACCGAGCTTCCACTTGAGCCTCTTCATCTTGTAGTACAAACAGGTGTGTCAAAAATGGTTTCTTAGACTATGGTGCACTACGCACAAACTATGCACCTATCTTGCACCGAAACTAACATTGTCTCCAAACAGACCGAAGCAAGATTCCATATGACACACGTCATCTAGGAGTTCCATCATGTGCGTCGAGATTGTTTTCCAAGCATTTGGTTGTTCCATGCAAACCGTGCACCTATCTTGCATCAAGATTAGCACTATCTCCAAATAGACCGAACCGAGCATCCACTTGAGCCCCTTCACCTAGTAGTACCAACAAGTGCGTCTAAAATGGTTTCTTAGACTATGGTGCATTTGGTGCAAACTGTGCACCTATCTTGCACCAAAACCAACAATGTCTCCAAATGGACCGAAGCGAGATTCCATATGACACACGTCGTCAAGGAGTTCCATCGGGTGCATCCAAATTGATTTCCATGCATATGGTATGTTCCATGCAAACCAGGCAGCTACCTTACATAAGAATTAGCACTATCTCCAAACTGACCGAACCAAGCTTCCACTTGAGCCTCTTCACCCAGGAGTACCAAATAGTGCGTCCAAAATGGTTTCTTAGACTCTAGTGCATTAGGCGCAAACTGTGCACCTATCTTGCACTAAAACTTACAATGTCTACAAACGGACCGAAGCAAGATTCCATATGACACACGTCATCTAGGAGTTCCATTGGGTGCGTCCAAATTGATTTCTAAGCATATGGTATGTTCCTTGCAAATCATGCACCTATCTTGCATCAAGATTAGCACTATCTCCAAACAGATCAAACCGAGCTTCCACTTGAGCCTCTTCACCAAAGTATCAACATGTGTTTCCAAAATGGTTTCTTAGACTATGGTGCACTACGCACAAACTATGCACCTATCTTGCACCGAAACTAACATTGTCTCCAAACAGACCGAAGCAAGATTCCATATGACACACGTCATCTAGGAGTTCCATTGTGTGCGTCCAAATTGATTTCTTAACATATGGTACGTTGCATGCAAACTGTGCAACTATCTTGCATCAAGATTAGCACTATATCCAAACAGACCAAATCAAGCCTCCACATGAGCCTCTTCAACTACGAGTACCATCGGGTGCGTCTAAAATGGTTTCTTAGCCTATGGTGCATTAGGCGTAAACCATGCACATATCTTCTACCAAAACTAACACTGTCTCTAAATGAACCGAAGCAAGATTCCATATGACACAAATCATGAAGGAGTTATATCAGGTGTGTCCAAATTGATTTCTAAGCATATCGTATGTTCCATGCAAACCAAGCATCTATCTTGCATCAAGATTAGCACTATCTCCAAATATACCGAACCGAGCATCCACTTGAGCCCCTTCACCTAGGAGTACCAACAAGTGTGTCCAAAATGGTTTCTTAGACTATGGTGCATTTGGTGCAAACTGTGCACCTATCTTGCACCGAAACTAACAATGTCTCCAAATGGACCGAAGCGAGATTCCATATGAAACACATCATCAAGGAGTTCCATCGGGTGGATCCAAATTGATTTCCAAGCATATGGTATGTTCCATGCAAACCATGCACCTACCTTGCATAAGGATTAGCAATATCTCCTAACTAACCGAACCAAGCTTCCACTTGAGCCTCTTCACCCAAAAGTACCAAATAGTGCATCCAAAATGGTTTCTTAGACTATGGTGCGTTAGGCGCAAACTGTGCACCAATCTTGCATTAAAAATTACAATGTCTACCAACGGACCGAAGCAAGATTCCATATGACACACGTCATTTAGTAGTTCCATTGGGTGCGTCCAAATTGATTTCTAAGCATATGGTATGTTCCTTGCAAATCATGCACCTATCTTGCATCAAGATTAGCACTATCTCCAAACATATGAAACCGAGCTTCCACTTGAGCCTCTTCACCGAAGTACCAATAGGTGCTTCGAAAATTGTTTCTTAGACTATGGTGCGTTAGGTGCAAACCATGCACATATCTTGCACCGAAACTAACACTATTTCTAAACAGACCAAAGTGAGATTCCATATGACACATGTCATCAAGGAGTTCCATCGGGTGCATCCAAATTGATTTCCAAGCATATGGTATGTTCCATGCAAACCGTGCATCTATCTTGCATCAAGATTAGCACTATCTCCAAATAGACCGAACCGAGCTTCCACTCTAGCCTCTTCATCTTGTAGTACAATCAGGTGTGTCAAAAATGGTTTCTTAGACTATGGTGCACTACGCACAAACTATGCACCTATT
>NC_012875.2:20041453-20044416 GCF_000003195.3 Sorghum bicolor | reverse complement strand
AAGGGCTACGTGGTCTCCTTCGCCAAGTTCCACCGCCACGGCCTGGGTCCGCTCCGAGTCGTGTTATGCGGGCCCTCTGCCACCATTACGGTGTGGAGCTCCAGCATTTTTTGCCGAACGCCATCACCGCCGCGGCAGTTTTTGCAGCGGTGTGCGAGGGCTACCTTGGGATGATGCCGCACTGGGACCTGTGGCTCCACCTGTACCGGGGCGAGCTCTTCAACGCCCCTAGTGGGACCACAGGGGTGAGGAAGCCAGTGCAGGCCGACTGCCTCAACCTGGTGCTGAAGACCGGCAAGGCGGAGGAGCCTCGAGAGTACATCCCGGTCGGGCTTACGTCGAACCATGCCGGGTAGGACTCCCAGTGGTTCTACCTGTGGAATGACGATGACCTCTTCCCCAACTACACCGGGCGCTTGATCTCGGAGCGTCTGGACCACTAGAACTATGGCGTCGTCAAGACCCTCCAATCGCGGCTCCGTCCCATCCTCGACGCCTTGAAGAAACTTCGTGAGGACGGCCTGACCGTTGCGCTTGTCCTCTCGGCCGTCCACCATCGACGGGTACTCCCATTGATGTCTTGGTCGCTGAGGATGGACGAGATGGGCCCTGGTGTTTCATCTCGCGACCTCGAGATGTGCCGGATGTCTAATGTGGCACCCGCGGATGACAAGGTCGCTGCCAGAGTACGAGCGACCGTCGTAGGTGATTTTCAGCCTGAGCGGGTCAACGGCTTCCCCATGAGGCCCGATGAGGGGTCGGTTGACCTGGTGAGCCTTTCTCCTTCATTATTCGACTTTTATCTTTCCGTCTTTTTCCGGGACTTACTTCCGTTTTCTCAGGGCTCGATCGACGCTTGGTCCTCGAGACCTCCGGTAAAAGAGGACGACGCCGATCGTGATAAGAGGCACGAGTCCGCGGAGAAACAGAAATCCGCGAAGGATTTAGAAAAGAAAAAGGAAAAGAAGAAGAATCTCGAGCAACAAGCGCTCGACAAACGCCGTGCGAATTCGAGGTAGAGGGGAGAATTTGAGGAGGAATCTCCTGACGAAGACGATGGCAACGACGGGGACGACGATAGCGACGACTCTGAGGGGATGGCGGCTCGCCTGGACAAAATCCTCGAGGGCCCACCACAGCCCATCGTCGATGTTCTGCGGACGGGGGCCCCTAAGGGGGCGTCAAACGGGTCCCGTGACGATCAACGAAGGGAGCCCTCTCCGCACCGCTCTCGCTCCGATACCCCCCTATGCCTGCGTAGGGTCGGACCGTCTCCCGCCCGCGACCTCCTCCTGCGTCTAGGGCGGGCCATCGAGTTAAGACCATGATGACGGGGCCACTAACTCGCGGTCGTGCTGCCGTGACGGCCTCAAGCCAAGGGGAGGTAGGTCGTGGGAGTTCTAATTCTGGCGCACGCCAGACGGGAGACGCCGAGCCTAAGCCTGCGCCCGCCCGTGAGAGGCCTGGGGTCTCGACGCGGGGCAGCTCGAAGCTAGCCGGTCGGTGTGCTGGCAGGCGGGTCGCTCTTCCTGTGGGGTAAGATCTTAGCGTCGTGATTCTTGTCTTCCGATGTCTTCGCATTTCCTCGGGTTACGGCTCCTCTTATGTTATTTCCCTTTCCTCAAGTTGGAGCGGCCGCTCGAACAGGCCCAACCCTCGATGGCCAAGAAGCTCAAGGTGGGGGCGGCTCCCGAAGACTTGGGTGAGTGGTTGGTTCTCCTTCCAGTGGTACTGGCACTGGGTGATTCTTGTGCTGAGTTCTTCGATGGCTGATGTATCATTTTTGAACGCACACAGGTTCGTCCGAACCTCGGCCATCGACGGGCGTCAAGAGCACCTCGGCTCGTCCATCGGCAAGAGAGACCGCCCCGTCGTCACCAAGGCGGATCGAGGCGCCTCGCGCCCAAGAGCAGGGGGGAGCCCCCGAGCCTCCCCAGTCTGGGGGCGTACGGGATCCCATTACCGTTAGTGGTGGGTCTAGTGGTGCTCGGCCCTCGAAGGATGCCCACACCGTAGATGAGGAGGTCGAGGCTTCTCCCATCACAAAGCGGACGCCTTGGCCCATCGGGCTCCACTCCGTCGAGGAGACGAGGAAGAAGGAAGAAGAAGAGCGTGAGCGGGAGCCGCAGCAATAGCTGCAGGAGGAGCAGCAACAGCTGCAGGAGGAGCAGCAACAGCTGTAGGAGAAGCAGCAACAGCCGCGACGGGAAAGAGAAGAAGAAGAAGAGGAAGGGCGGCGGCAACAAGGAGAACGGCTCGAGGAGCTGCTGGAGCAACACCGGTAGCAAGAGCTGCTGGAGCAACACCGGTAGCAAGAGGCAGCAACAACAAGAGGGTCAGCAGTTAGAAGAGCTGCTCGACCCGCCACCATGAAGCCCGCCCCAGCCGGTGCTGCCGTCGCCGTAGAGGCCTGAGACCGGAGAGGAGGGTCTGCCGGTTTATGGTCCGCCTACCCCTGCGTGGCTCCGTCCGGGAGCGCCTGCTTCTATCCCGGCTAAGCCTGGGTGAGCAGACGGAGTGGTGGCGCTTGCCTGCGCCAAGCGCACCCCTGCGGACCCTCAGTCAGAGATCAAGGGCACGATCTATGGCATCGAGGGGATCGCTCATGGATTCCTTCGAGATCGACGTCCGTGGGAAGATCCCAATGTCGCTGGGGAGTATGAAGCCGGGACGTCGGGCGGGGGTGATACCGGCGAGACCGGGACCTGGAGGACGGTAGATGACGACGGGCGATTCCCCTCCCTTATCGACCTGTTTTTACGTCATGGGGGGTCGCTCGAGACTGTCCAGGAGCTCATTCGGGGCGTCAAGGCGCGCACGAAGGAGGAGATGGAGAACTGCGGCCCTGGTCGAATCCGCATTCAGGCCTCCACCGATCCATCAGAGCCTAATATCTTTATGGATGATCTTAAGGAGGCCGAAAAGTGGGACATCTCGAGGAGCTCTGCCTCTGGATAAGCACA
>NC_012875.2:19948207-20041353 GCF_000003195.3 Sorghum bicolor | reverse complement strand
GCAGATGTCTACGTAGTTGTCCAATGGACCGAAGCGAGATTCCATATGACACACGTCGTCAAGGAGTTCCATCGGGTGCATCCAAATTGATTTCCATGCATATGGTATGTTCCATGCAAACCAGGCAGCTACCTTACATAAGAATTAGCACTATCTCCAAACTGACCGAACCAAGCTTCCACTTGAGCCTCTTCACCCAGGAGTACCAAATAGTGCGTCCAAAATGGTTTCTTAGACTATAGTGCATTAGGCGCAAACTGTGCACCTATCTTGCACTAAAACTTACAATGTCTACAAACGGACCGAAGCAAGATTCCATATGACACACGTCATCTAGGAGTTCCATTGGGTGCATCCAAATTGATTTCTAAGCATATGGTATGTTCCTTGCAAATCATGCACCTATCTTGCATCAAGATTAGCACTATCTCCAAA
This sequence comes from Sorghum bicolor, assembly GCF_000003195.3. Taxonomy (NCBI): domain Eukaryota; kingdom Viridiplantae; phylum Streptophyta; class Magnoliopsida; order Poales; family Poaceae; genus Sorghum; species Sorghum bicolor. Next base: position 20,040,918 of record NC_012875.2, on the reverse strand, counting down.
CAGATCAAACCGAGCTTCCACTTGAGCCTCTTCACCAAAGTATCAACATGTGTTTCCAAAATGGTTTCTTAGACTATGGTGCACTACGCACAAACTATGCACCTATCTTGCACCGAAACTAACATTGTCTCCAAAGAGACCGAAGCAAGATTCCATATGACACACGTCATCTAGGAGTTCCATTGGGTGCGTCCAAATTGATTTCTTAACATATGGAATGTTGCATGCAAACTGTGCAACTATCTTGCATCAAGATTAGCACTATATCCAAACAGACCAAATCAAGCCTCCACTTGAGCCTCTTCAACTACGAGTACCATCGGGTGCGTCTAAAATGGTTTCTTAGCCTATGGTGCATTAGGCGTAAACCATGCACATATCTTCTACCAAAACTAACACTGTCTCTAAATGAACCAAAGCAAGATTCCATATGACACAAATCATGAAGGAGTTATATCAGGTGTGTCCAAATTGATTTCTAAGTATATCGTATGTTCCATGCAAACCAAGCATCTATCTTGCATCAAGATTAGCACTATCTCCAAATAGACCGAACCGAGCATCCACTTGAGCCCCTTCACCTAGGAGTACCAACAAGTGCGTCCAAATTGGTTTCTTAGACTATGTTGCATTAGGTGCAAATTGTGCACCTATCTTCCACTGAAACTAACAATGTCTCCAAATGGACCGAAGCGAGATTCGAAATTACATACGTCATCAAGGAGTTCTATCGGGTGCATCCAAATTGATTTCCAAGCATATGGTATGTTCCATGCAAATCGCGCACATATCTTGCATCAAGACTAGCACTATCTCTAAACAGACCGAAACGAGCCTCCACTTGAGCCTCTTCACCTAGGAGTACCAACAGGTGCTTCCAAAATGGTTTCTTAGACTTTGGTGCATTAGGCGCAAACCGTGCACATATCTTGCACCGAAACTAATACGATCTCTAAGCACACCAAAGCGAGATTCTGTATGACACACGTCATCAAGGAGTTCTATCGGGTATGTCCAAATTAATTTCTAAGCATATGGTACGTTCCATGCGGACCATGCATCTATCTTGCATCAAGATTAGCACTATCTCCAAATAGACCAAATCGAGCTTTCACTTGAGCCTTTTACCTAGGAGTACCATTGGGTGCGTCCAAAATGGTTTCTTAGCCTATGCTGCATTATGTCCAAACCTTGCACCGAAACTAACACTGTCTCCAAACAGACCAATGCAAGATTTTGTATGACACACATCATCTAGGAGTTCCATCATGTGCGTCCAGATTGATTTCCAAGCATTTGGTATGTTCCCTGCAAACCGTGCACCTATCTTGCATCAAGATTAGCACTATCGCCAAACAGACCGAACGGAGCATCCACTTGAGCCCCTTCACCTAGTAGTACCAACAAGTGCGTCCAAAATGGTTTCTTAGACTATGGTGCATTAGGTGCATACTGCGCACCTATCTTGCACCGAAACCAAGAATGTCTCCAAATGGACCGAAGCGAGATTCCATATGACACACGTCGTCAAGGAGTTCCATCTGGTGCATCCAAATTGATTTCCAAGCATATGGTATGTTCCATGCAAACCATGCACCTACCTTACAAAAGGATTAGCACTATCTCCAAACTGACCGAACCAAGCTTCCACTTGAGCCTTCTTCAGCCAAGAGTACCAAATAGTGCGTCCAAAATGGTTTCTTAGACTATAGTGCATTAGGCGCAAACTGTGCACCTATCTTGCACTAAAACATACAATGTCTACACACGGACCGAAGCAAGATTCCATATGACACATGTCATCTAGGAGTTCCATTGGGTGCGTCCAAATTGATTTCTAAGCATATGGTGTGTTCCTTACAAATCATGCACCTATCTTGCATCAAGATTAGCACTATCTCCAAACAGATCAAACCGAGCTTCCACTTGAGCCTCTTCACCAAAGTATCAACATGTGTTTCCAAAATGGTTTCTTAGACTATAGTGCACTACGCACAAACTATGCACCTATCTTGCACCGAAACTAACATTGTCTCCAAACAGACCGAAGCAAGATTCCATATGACACACGTCATCTAGGAGTTCCATTGGGTGCGTCCAAATTGATTTCTTAACATATGGTACGTTGCATGCAAACTGTGCAACTATCTTGCATCAAGATTAGCACTATATCCAAACAGACCAAATCAAGCCTCCACTTGAGCCTCTTCAACTACGAGTACCATCGGGTGCGTCTAAAATGGTTTCTTAGCCTATGGTGCATTAGGCGTAAACCATGCACATATCTTCTACCAAAACTAACATTGTCTCTAAATGAACCGAAGCAAGATTCCATATGACACAAATCTTGAAGGAGTTATATCAGGTGTGTCCAAATTGATTTCTAAGCATATCGTATGTTCCATGCAAACCAAGCATCTATCTTGCATCAAGAATAGCACTATCTCCAAATAGACCGAACCGAGCATCCACTTGAGCCCCTTCACCTAGGAGTACCAACAAGTGCGTCCAAATTGGTTTCTTAGACTATGTTGCATTAGGTGCAAATTGTGCACCTATCTTGCACTGAAACTAACAATGTCTCCAAATGGACCGAAGCGAGATTCCAAATTACATACGTCATCAAGGAGTTCCATCGGGTGCATCCAAATTGATTTCCAAGCATATGGTATGTTCCATGCAAATCGTGCACCTATCTTGCATCAAGACTAGCACTATCTCTAAACAGACCGAACTGAGCCTCCACTTGAGCCTCTTCACCTAGGAGTACCAACAGGTGCTTCCAAAATGGTTTCTTAGACTTTGGTGCATTAGGCGCAAACCGTGCACATATCTTGCACCGAAACTAATACGATCTCTAAGCACACCAAAGCGAGATTCTGTATGACACACGTCATCAAGGAGTTCTATCGGGTATGTCCAAATTAATTTCTAAGCATATGGTACGTTCCATGCGGACCATGCATCTATCTTGCATCAAGATTAGCGCTATCTCCAAATAGACCAAATCGAGCTTTCACTTGAGCCTTTTACCTAGGAGTACCATTGGGTGCGTCCAAAATGGTTTCTTAGCCTATGCTGCATTATGTGCAAACCTTGCACCGAAACTAACACTGTCTCCAAACAGACCAATGCAAGATTTTGTATGACACACATCATCTAGGAGTTCCATCATGTGCGTCCAGATTGATTTCCAAGCATTTGGTATGTTCCCTGCAAACCGTGCACCTATCTTGCATCAAGATTAGCACTATCTCCAAACAGATCGAACGGAGCATCCACTTGAGCCCCTTCACCTAGTAGTACCAACAAGTGCGTCCAAAATGGTTTCTTAGACTATGGTGCATTAGGTGCATACTGCGCACCTATCTTGCACCGAAACCAAGAATGTCTCCAAATGGACCGAAGCGAGATTCCATATGACACACGTCGTCAAGGAGTTCCATCTGGTGCATCCAAATTGATTTCCAAGCATATGGTATGTTCCATGCAAACCATGCACCTACCTTACAAAAGGATTAGCACTATCTCCAAACTGACCGAACCAAGCTTCCACTTGAGCCTTCTTCAGCCAAGAGTACCAAATAGTGCGTCCAAAATGGTTTCTTAGAGTATAGTGCATTAGGCGCAAACTGTGCACCTATCTTGCACTAAAACATACAATGTCTACACACGGACCGAAGCAAGATTCCATATGACACATGTCATCTAGGAGTTCCATTGGGTGCGTCCAAATTGATTTCTAAGCATATGGTGTGTTCCTTACAAATCATGCACCTATCTTGCATCAAGATTAGCACTATCTCCAAACAGATCAAACCGAGCTTCCACTTGAGCCTCTTCACCAAAGTATCAACATGTGTTTCCAAAATGGTTTCTTAGACTATAGTGCACTACGCACAAACTATGCACCTATCTTGCACCGAAACTAACATTGTCTCCAAACAGACCGAAGCAAGATTCCATATGACACACGTCATCTAGGAGTTCCATTGGGTGCGTCCAAATTGATTTCTTAACATATGGTACGTTGCATGCAAACTGTGCAACTATCTTGCATCAAGATTAGCACTATATCCAAACAGACCAAATCAAGCCTCCACTTGAGCCTCTTCAACTACGAGTACCATCGGGTGCGTCTAAAATGGTTTCTTAGCCTATGGTGCATTAGGCGTAACCCATGCACATATCTTCTACCAAAACTAACATTGTCTCTAAATGAACCGAAGCAAGATTCCATATGACACAAATCATGAAGGAGTTATATCAGGTGTGTCCAAATTGATTTCTAAGCATATCGTATGTTCCATGCAAACCAAGCATCTATCTTGCATCAAGATTAGCACTATCTCCAAATAGACCGAACCGAGCATCCACTTGAGCCCCTTCACCTAGGAGTACCAACAAGTGCGTCCAAATTGGTTTCTTAGACTATGTTGCATTAGGTGCAAATTGTGCACCTATCTTGCACTGAAACTAACAATGTCTCCAAATGGACCGAAGCGAGATTCCAAATTACATACGTCATCAAGGAGTTCCATCGGGTGCATCCAAATTGATTTCCAAGCATATGGTATGTTCCATGCAAATCATGCACCTATCTTGCATCAAGACTAGCACTATCTCTAAACAGACCGAACTGAGCCTCCACTTGAGCCTCTTCACCTAGGAGTACCAACAGGTGCTTCCAAAATGGTTTCTTAGACTTTGGTGCATTAGGCGCAAACCGTGCACATATCTTGCACCGAAACTAATACGATCTCTAAGCACACCAAAGCGAGATTCTGTATGACACACGTCATCAAGGAGTTCTATCGGGTATGTCCAAATTAATTTCTAAGCATATGGTACGTTCCATGCGGACCATGCATCTATCTTGCATCAAGATTAGCACTATCTCCAAATAGACCAAATCGAGCTTTCACTTGAGCCTTTTACCTAGGAGTACCATTGGGTGAGTCCAAAATGGTTTCTTAGCCTATGCTGCATTATGTGCAAACCTTGCACCGAAACTAACACTGTCTCCAAACAGACCAATGCAAGATTTTGTATGACACACATCATCTAGGAGTTCCATCATGTGCGTCCAGATTGATTTCCAAGCATTTGGTATGTTCCCTGCAAACCGTGCACCTATCTTGCATCAAGATTAGCACTATCTCCAAACAGACCGAACCGAGCATCCACTTGAGCCCCTTCACCTAGGAGTACCAACAAGTGCGTCCAAAATGGTTTCTTAGACTATGGTGCATTAGGTGCATACTGCGCACCTATCTTGCACCGAAACCAAGAATGTCTCCAAATGGACCGAAGCGAGATTCCATATGACACACGTCGTCAAGGAGTTCCATCTGGTGCATCCAAATTGATTTCCAAGCATATGGTATGTTCCATGCAAACCATGCACCTACCTTACAAAAGGATTAGCACTATCTCCAAACTGACCGAACCAAGCTTCCACTTGAGCCTTCTTCAGCCAAGAGTACCAAATAGTGCGTCCAAAATGGTTTCTTGGACTATAGTGCATTATGCGCAAACTGTGCACCTATCTTGCACTAAAACTTACAATGTCTACAAACGGACCAAAGCAAGATTCCATATGACACATGTCATCTAGGAGTTCCATTGGGTGCGTCCAAATTGATTTCTAAGCATATGGTGTGTTCCTTACAAATCATGCACCAATCTTGCATCAAGATTAGCACTATCTCCAAACAGATCAAACCGAGCTTCCACTTGAGCCTCTTCACCAAAGTATCAACATGTGCTTCCAAAATGGTTTCTTAGACTATGGTGCATTAGGCGCAAACCATGCACATATTTTGCCCCGAAACTAACACTATTTCTAAACAGACCAAAGTGAGATTCCATATGACAGACGTCATCAAGGAGTTCCATCGGGTGCATCCAAATTGATTTCCAAGCATATAGTATGTTCCATGCAAACCATGCACCTATCTTGCATCAAGATTAGCACTATCTCCAAACAGACCGAACCGAGCATCCACTTGAGCCCCTTCATCTAGGAGTACCATCAAGTGCGTCCAAAATGGTTTCTTAGACTATGGTGCATTAGGTGCAAACTGTGCACCTATCTTGCACCGAAACTAACAATGTCTCCAAATGGACCAAAGCAAGATTCCATATGACACACGTCGTCAAGGAGTTCCATCGGGTGCATCCAAATTGATTTCCAAGCATATGGTATGTTCTATGCAAACCATGCACCTACCTTGCATAAGAATTAGCACTATCTCCAAACTGACCGAACCAAGCTTCCACTTGAGCCTCTTCAACCAAGAGTACCAAATAGTGCATCCAAAATGGTTTCTTAGACTATGGTGCATTAGGCGCAAACTGTGCACCTATCTTGCACTAAAACTTACAATGTGTACAAACGGACCGAAGCAAGATTCCATATGACACACGTCATCTAGGAGTTCCATTGGGTGTGTCAAAATTGATTTCTAAGCATATGGTATGTTCCTTGCAAATCATGCACCTATCTTGCATCAAGATTAGCACTATCTCCAAACATATCAAATCGAGCTTCCACTTCGGCCTCTTCACCGAAGTACCAACAGGTGCTTCCAAAATGGTTTCTTAGACTATGGTGCATTAGGCGCAAACCATGCACATATCTTGCACCGAAACTAACACTATTTCTACATAGACCAAAGTGAGATTCCATATGACACACATCATCAAGAAGTACCATCGGGTGCATCCAAATTGATTTGCAAGCATATGGTATGTTCCATGCAAACCGTGCACCTATCTTGCATCAAGACTAGCACTATCTCCAAACAGACCGGACCGAGCTTCCACTTGAGCCTCTTCATCTAGGAGTACAATCAAGTGTGTCAAAAATGGTTTCTTAGACCATGGTGCATTACGCACAAACTAAGCACCTATCTTGCAGTAAAACTAACAATGTCTCCAAATGGACCGAAGCGAGATTCCATATGACACACGTCATCAAGGAGTTTCATCGGGTGTATCCAAATTGATTTCCAAGCATATGGTATGTTCCATGCAAACCATGCACCTACCTTGCATAAGGATTAGCACTATCTCCAAACTGACCGAACCAAGCTTCCACTTGAGCCTCTTCACCCAAGAGTACCAAATAGTGCATCCAAAATGGTTTCTTAGACTATGGTGCGTTAGGCGCAAACTGTGCACCTATCTTGCACTAAAACTTACAATGTCTACAAATGGACCGAAGCAAGATTCCATATGACACACATCATCTAGGAGTTCCATTAGGTGCGTCCAAATTGATTTCTACACATATGGTATGTTCCTTGCAAATCATGCACCTATCTTGCATCAATATTAGCGCAATCTATAAACATATCAAACCGAGCTTCCACTTGAGCCTCTTCCCGAAGTACAAACAGGTGCGTCCAAAATGGTTTCTTAGACTATGGTGCATTAGGTGCAAACTGTGCACATATCTTGCACCGAAACTAACAATGTCTCCAAATGGACCGAAGCGAGATTCCATATGACACACGTCGTCAAGGAGTTCCATCGGGTGCATCCAAATTGATTTCCAAGCATATGGTATGTTCCATGCAAACCATGCACCTACCTTGCATAAGGATTAGCACAATCTCCAAACTGACCGAACCAAGCTTCCACTTGAGCCTCTTCACCCAAGAGTAGCAAATAGTGCATCCAATATGGTTTCTTAGACTATGGTGTATTAGGCGCAAACTGTGAGTCAGTATTTTCCCCCCGGGGGGTCACACCAACGAGTAAAACTTGTGCGTGCTCCCCTTTCCAGATGGTGATGCAAGAAAAGACTTAAAGATTTATCCTGGTTCGGGCAAGAGAAGGCCCTACGTCCAGCAGGGGGAGAGGTGTTTCTTTTATCTTGCACCTAAGTGCTTGTACAGGGGTGAATACAAGTCGGTATGGTATGGATGGATGGAGATGAAGTATGGTTGCTCTTCTAAGTATGTCTTGTGTCCCACATCCTTTCCTGAGCTTCCCCTTTTATAGTTCCAAGGGGAGACCTAGGTTACATGCGTAGGTGACAGAGTAGGGGTCGATAGGGGTGTGGCGCGCTGACCTACTCAAGACTTCCGTACTGGCGTGGCCTCGAGCCGTCTTGTTACCTAGTACTTGGATGATGATTACGCGTGCCCCTAAATCCGACTTTTACATGTCGTCCTGGATTGGCACAACCGTGGGCACGCCTATACGTCGTGGCTTCAGTCACGTCAGAGTGGTTGGGGCGCTATCTTTCACCGCCTGACCCTTCTTAGGGAAGGAGTGTGCCTGCTCGAGGGTCTGACGCCGCGTGAAGCCCTGCTGGTTGGAGCGCTGACTTTAGGCGTCTCGAGGGGGGTCGTGACGAGACGTCCCATCCGCCTCGCTGCGCCCTGCCAAGCTCTAAATCATCCGGTGGACAAGCCTGCAAAAGGGGCCATTGGATGGGTGCTTGCTCTCTATCACGCTTCCCGTGACTGTTGGGTTAGGTGAGAACGCGACAGGCGCATTAAATGCCCTGGTTCCCATACCCACGTCAGGCAGCGGGTGGCGTCCTTGCGCTCGAGGCTTGTTGATTCGTACGAGTAGAGGCTCTCGGTCGAGTTTCCGTGGGGTCACGCGAGCGACCCCCGCAGGGGTAGCCCCCGAGCCCTTGGAGGAGTCTTTGACTCCTTTGAGGGTTATGTGGTCTTATCTGACAGAAGCGCTCTTGGTGTTCTTCATGGAGGAGGAGCTAGAGGCTTCGATCGGTTGGTTTAGCGTCGGGTTTGCGACGTACTCCCGGTGGAGCGAGCGTCCTCTACCCCAGATTGAGCTCCTATCGGGTAATCCAAGTGAGAACCTGTGCCCCGTTCGAGCTGGTCAGCTGTAGCCCGAAGGCGTTCTCATAAAGCGGGTCGATGTGGTCGGGGTTACTGGTCTCGTTCGATAGAGTCCAGCGGCTCGATGCCTCCCTTCGTGGGGATCCCTCTCGACCGTCTCGTCCTCGCCTTGGACATCCCCAGCGAGTTCTCGAGGCAGGCCTCGCTTTTCGACCACTCGCCGGGCATCCCTGACTCTGGTACTCGAGATCGGCTGTCGAACCCGTTCGGTGGGTCAGCCTGTGACCTCTCGAGATTTTTATCATGATGAATGCATACCTTAGCTTGCAGGGGAAGGAAAGGGTCGCGGCGGTTCGCCTTTTTGCCCGTTGGGCGCGCCTTTTTAGGCGGCAGCCGTTGCGGTACTATAGCGTCGTGGAATTCGTAGAGCCCTGTCAGTGAGAGAAGCAAGGACCGTTATGCGGCGCATTTATTTACTACTAGGGGAATTATCGTATCCGCCGGATCTATCCGTTGGGGGCTAGCCACCTATAAATATCGCCGGATCTCCCAGCAGTTACTCCTTCCGTCTTCCGCCTTCCGCCTTTGCTCTTGCCTCTGCCTTCTCTCCGTCTCCACGCGCGCGCACCCTCGAGCACACATCGCCTTCTCGCCTTTTTCAAGATGCCGGTGAGACTCATCGCTGTCGATGACTGGCGCCCGTCGTCGATGATGGAGCGCCGGTTGTTGGAGCTTGAGAGGGAGGGGCTCCTGCGCCCCCGTGTTTCCTCGTCGCGGCCGGAGTGGATCGCGCCGGTGGCGGACCACCGGGAACCAAGACCGCCCAAGGGCTACGTGGTCTCCTTCGCCAAGTTCCACCGCCACGGCCTGGGCTCCGCTCCGAGTCGTTTTATGCGGGCCCTCTGCCACCATTACGGTGTGGAGCTCCAGCATTTTTTGCCGAACGCCATCACCGCCGCGGCAGTTTTTGCAGCGGTGTGCGAGGGCTACCTTGGGATGATGCCGCACTGGGACCTGTGGCTCCACCTGTACCGGGGCGAGCTCTTCAACGCCCCTAGTGGGACCACAGGGGTGAGGAAGCCAGTGCAGGCCGACTGCCTCAACCTGGTGCTGAAGACCGGCAAGGCGGAGGAGCCTCGAGAGTACATCCCGGTCGGGCTTACGTCGAACCATGCCGGGTAGGACTCCCAGTGGTTCTACCTGTGGAATGACGATGACCTCTTCCCCAACTACACCGGGCGCTTGATCTCGGAGCGTCTGGACCACTAGAACTATGGCGTCGTCAAGACCCTCCAATCGCGGCTCCGTCCCATCCTCGACGCCTTGAAGAAACTTCGTGAGGACGGCCTGACCGTTGCGCTTGTCCTCTCGGCCGTCCACCATCGACGGGTACTCCCATTGATGTCTTGGTCGCTGAGGATGGACGAGATGGGCCCTGGTGTTTCATCTCGCGACCTCGAGATGTGCCGGATGTCTAATGTGGCACCCGCGGATGACAAGGTCGCTGCCAGAGTACGAGCGACCGTCGTAGGTGATTTTCAGCCTGAGCGGGTCAACGGCTTCCCCATGAGGCCCGATGAGGGGTCGGTTGACCTGGTGAGCCTTTCTCCTTCATTATTCGACTTTTATCTTTCCGTCTTTTTCCGGGACTTACTTCCGTTTTCTCAGGGCTCGATCGACGCTTGGTCCTCGAGACCTCCGGTAAAAGAGGACGACGCCGATCGTGATAAGAGGCACGAGTCCGCGGAGAAACAGAAATCCGCGAAGGATTTAGAAAAGAAAAAGGAAAAGAAGAAGAATCTCGAGCAACAAGCGCTCGACAAACGCCGTGCGAATTCGAGGTAGAGGGGAGAATTTGAGGAGGAATCTCCTGACGAAGACGATGGCAACGACGGGGACGACGATAGCGACGACTCTGAGGGGATGGCGGCTCGCCTGGACAAAATCCTCGAGGGCCCACCACAGCCCATCGTCGATGTTCTGCGGACGGGGGCCCCTAAGGGGGCGTCAAACGGGTCCCGTGACGATCAACGAAGGGAGCCCTCTCCGCACCGCTCTCGCTCCGATACCCCCCTATGCCTGCGTAGGGTCGGACCGTCTCCCGCCCGCGACCTCCTCCTGCGTCTAGGGCGGGCCATCGAGTTAAGACCATGATGACGGGGCCACTAACTCGCGGTCGTGCTGCCGTGACGGCCTCAAGCCAAGGGGAGGTAGGTCGTGGGAGTTCTAATTCTGGCGCACGCCAGACGGGAGACGCCGAGCCTAAGCCTGCGCCCGCCCGTGAGAGGCCTGGGGTCTCGACGCGGGGCAGCTCGAAGCTAGCCGGTCGGTGTGCTGGCAGGCGGGTCGCTCTTCCTGTGGGGTAAGATCTTAGCGTCGTGATTCTTGTCTTCCGATGTCTTCGCATTTCCTCGGGTTACGGCTCCTCTTATGTTATTTCCCTTTCCTCAAGTTGAAGCGGCCGCTCGAACAGGCCCAACCCTCGATGGCCAAGAAGCTCAAGGTGGGGGCGGCTCCCGAAGACTTGGGTGAGTGGTTGGTTCTCCTTCCAGTGGTACTGGCACTGGGTGATTCTTGTGCTGAGTTCTTCGATGGCTGATGTATCATTTTTGAACGCACACAGGTTCGTCCGAACCTCGGCCATCGACGGGCGTCAAGAGCACCTCGGCTCGTCCATCGGCAAGAGAGACCGCCCCGTCGTCACCAAGGCGGATCGAGGCGCCTCGCGCCCAAGAGCAGGGGGGAGCCCCCGAGCCTCCCCAGTCTGGGGGCGTACGGGATCCCATTACCGTTAGTGGTGGGTCTAGTGGTGCTCGGCCCTCGAAGGATGCCCACACCGTAGATGAGGAGGTCGAGGCTTCTCCCATCACAAAGCGGACGCCTTGGCCCATCGGGCTCCACTCCGTCGAGGAGACGAGGAAGAAGGAAGAAGAAGAGCGTGAGCGGGAGCCGCAGCAATAGCTGCAGGAGGAGCAGCAACAGCTGCAGGAGGAGCAGCAACAGCTGTAGGAGAAGCAGCAACAGCCGCGACGGGAAAGAGAAGAAGAAGAAGAGGAAGGGCGGCGGCAACAAGGAGAACGGCTCGAGGAGCTGCTGGAGCAACACCGGTAGCAAGAGCTGCTGGAGCAACACCGGTAGCAAGAGGCAGCAACAACAAGAGGGTCAGCAGTTAGAAGAGCTGCTCGACCCGCCACCATGAAGCCCGCCCCAGCCGGTGCTGCCGTCGCCGTAGAGGCCTGAGACCGGAGAGGAGGGTCTGCCGGTTTATGGTCCGCCTACCCCTGCGTGGCTCCGTCCGGGAGCGCCTGCTTCTATCCCGGCTAAGCCTGGGTGAGCAGACGGAGTGGTGGCGCTTGCCTGCGCCAAGCGCACCCCTGCGGACCCTCAGTCAGAGATCAAGGGCACGATCTATGGCATCGAGGGGATCGCTCATGGATTCCTTCGAGATCGACGTCCGTGGGAAGATCCCAATGTCGCTGGGGAGTATGAAGCCGGGACGTCGGGCGGGGGTGATACCGGCGAGACCGGGACCTGGAGGACGGTAGATGACGACGGGCGATTCCCCTCCCTTATCGACCTGTTTTTACGTCATGGGGGGTCGCTCGAGACTGTCCAGGAGCTCATTCGGGGCGTCAAGGCGCGCACGAAGGAGGAGATGGAGAACTGCGGCCCTGGTCGAATCCGCATTCAGGCCTCCACCGATCCATCAGAGCCTAATATCTTTATGGATGATCTTAAGGAGGCCGAAAAGTGGGAACATCTCGAGGAGCTCTGCCTCTGGATGAAGCACATGGTGGGACTTGTCTGACATCGTCAACAACAGGCTCGGTCCGGGTTATTTCGTAAGTGTCTTTGGATCTTAGTTATCTAGGGTGTTTGGTTTTGTATTCTTACTGTTCGACTACAGGTTCGCAGGATCTGAAAGAGACCTCCCGCTTGAAGTTGGGTTTTATCCACGCGACGAGGGGCGGCTGGGAGTAGCTCCCTCTTCTCAAAGACCAACTCTTGGAGTTGCAGGAGAAGCTCCTCAAGGCCTACAAAGAGCTTGTGGCGCTTGAGGAGGAGAAGAAGGAGAGGGAGGCCGCCTTGGCGGAAGCTCGGGAAGCCTCGAGGACGGCAGCAGAAGAGGCCATGCAGCTGAGGGAGCGGACCATGATGGTAGAGGAGGCCGCGTCCAAGGCCCGAGATGAGGCCATATTTTACAAGGACGCGGCCGCCGATCTTGATAAGGAGAAGGGTCTCATCAAGGCTGACCTTGCCTCTACCCGAGAGGCCTATCGAGAGATGAAGGGAGATTGTGTGAAGAGCGAAATCGCTCGGAGCGCCGCGGAGGAGGCCAGGAAGAAGGCCCTCGAGGATCTCGAGGCGGAGCGGGCTCGCTCTCACGGGCTTTCTGACAAGGTCGATCGTCTGAAGAGGGCGCTGCTGGAGAAGGAGGGAGCTATTGCGTAGGCGGGCAAGGCGATCGAGGACTTGCGAGTTGCCAACACTGACCTGGCGCGCTCCTACAGGGAGATCGAGAGGGCCAACACCGAGTTGGTTGGTGAGAATACGACTCTGGAGGAGAAGATTCGTGGTATGTTTCTGCTATCGTGTTTCTTTTCCAAGGCATGTTTTGTGTTGTCTAATTTCTCCATGTCGGTCTTTGTAGGGCTTAAAGACGAGCTTCTAGCTACTCAAGTCGAGGCCCGCTCCGCCAAGGCTCACCTCAAGGGGGAGGTCGCTTTGAACGATCGGCTGCGGACTGCGATAAGCGATCTCTCGGCCTCCTGGGAACTCGAGCCTGTGGACGAGTCGATGGAGGCGGCTCGTGGCGACGCGCTAGTCGATCAGTTGTGCTACCTAGGTGCCACGCTGAGGGACCGAGTGCGGGACGCCCTTCATACCAGAGTGAAGCGGGCAATGGCGGTTGTCTGCTCAGGCTTTTCCTACGATATGGAGGTGGTGTCCCACGGTTTCGTTACCGATATTTCTAAGACCGACGCAGAGAACGAGGAGAGGCTCCACGCCTTGATCGACGACGTGGAGGCCCCTGGGGAAAGGCTGGCGAAGCTGTTCGAGCCAGAAGTGCTTCCTCCCGAGACAGGCTCGGGCGCGGACGATGGCGGTGAGGGCCGAGACACGGACTGAGGCCTGCGAGCCTATTCTGGGTGCCCAGGCCCATTGTAAAGTACTTATTAAGTAATACATTGTGCCTCGAGTGGTCTTTATGATTTGTGAATATCTGCTTATCTTTTGTGTTTGAAATTCCTTTGTTTCCTCATTTGGTCTTTTGCTAAGGCGACCTTGATTGCCTCGAGGGTGAGGGAGTGAGTAGAGTTACCATAGCCCAGGGGCGTAGGGGTTCTCCGGATCATTGTCTCTCGGCCCTTAAGGGGCTTGAGGTGCCTTTACTACTCGACCGTGCGAGGTATACTTATAGAAAAGAAAAAATCATTTGGTTTTTAGGAACTTGGGGGTGTCCCCCCTGCTAGCCCCCGACAGAGTATCGACTATGATGGGTCATAGTTGGTACTCCCTTCCAACGTCGAGACCTTGACTGACGAAAAAGTAAATTACTCGAGGAAAGGATCTTGTTTATTCATGCATTCATTCATGGTATCTTGGTACATAATGTACATGGGAACATAAAAATTCAAAACTCTAGGGGTAGAATCGATGTAGCTGTTCGATGTTCCACGCGTTGGTGAAGACCGCCCCTTTTTCATCCCCGAGCTTGTACGTCCCTGGCTTCAGGACCTCGGCCACCACGTATGGGCCTTCCCATGGTGGGGTCAGCTTGTGGCGTCCTTGGTTGCTTTGCCGCCGCCGTAGGACGAGGTCGCCCACATTCAGATCCCTTTTGCGCACGTGCTTGTCGTGATAGAGTCGAAGCTTCTGCTGGTACCTGGCAGAGTTGAGGAGGGCCATGTCTCGAGCTTCCTTGAGCTGGTCGACCGCGTTCTCTCGAGTCTCCTTGTTCGTCTGCTCGTTGTAGGCCTTGAGTCGGGGTGACCCATACTCTAGGTCTGTTGGAAGCACAGCCTCGGAGCTGTAGACCATGAAGAATGGGGTATATTTTGTGGCCCTGCTAGGCGTCGTCCTTAGACTCCATAGGACCGAAGAGAGCTCTTCGACCCATTTCTTGCCAAATGTCTTCAACTGGTTGTAGGTTCTTGGCTTGAGCCCCTGCAATATCATACCGTTGGCACGCTTGACCTGGCCGTTAGTTAGAGGATGAGCAACTGCGGACCAGTTCACATGGATGTGATGCCGGTCACAGAAGTCCAAGAACTTTTTACCGGTGAACTGGGTGCCATTGTCGGTGATGATGACGTTGGGTATCCCAAACCGGTGGATGATGTAGGTGAAGAAGAGGACGGCCTGCTCAGAGCGGATGTTCGTGATGGGTCGAGCCTCGATCCATTTAGAGAATTTGTCGATGCCCACCAGCAAATGGGTGTACCCTCCTGCAACTTTTTGTAGAGGGCCTACGAGCTCGAGACCCCATACCGCAAACGACCATGTGATGGGGATCATCTGGAGAGCATGAGCGGGAAGATGGGTCTGCTTGGCATAGAATTGACACCCGTGGCACGAGCGCACGAGTTCTGTGGCGTCAGCTACGGCCGTTGGCCAGTAGAAGCCTTGTCGGAAAGCGTTCCCTACGAGGGTCCGCGGAGCAGCGTGGTGGCCGCAAGCCCCCGAGTGTAGATCCTCGAGGAGCTTTCGGCCTTCTTCTATGGTAATGCAGCGCTGCAAGATCCCGATCGGGCTTCGTCGATATAGTTCCTTGCTTTCGCCATAGATTACGTATGATTTGGCCCGTCGAGCGATACGACGAGCCTCGAATCGATCTTCCGGTTGCTCGCATCGAATCAGGCAATCGAGAAATGGCGTGCGCCAGTCGAACGGTCGACCGGGACGCTGTTCCACTTCCATTACTTCTGCTGCCGCCAGCAGGGCTTCGATAGCGTCGGCTGGATGGGGGGGGTGGTTTCGACGTCAGCCCCCGAGCTCAAGTCGATGGATGGCTCGTACAGATCTCTCGAGAATGCGTCGGGTGGGACCATGCCTCGAGTTGACGCGATCTTGGTGAGTTCGTCGGCCGCCTCGTTGTAGCGTTGGGCGATGTGGACGAGCTCAAGGCCGTGGAATTTATCCTCGAGTCGACGTACCTCCTTGCAGTATACCTCCATTTTTGGATCGTGGCAGCTCGAGGCCTTCATTACTTGGTCGATGACAAGCTGAGAGTCGCCTCGAACGTCGAGGCGCCGAACTCCTAGCTCGATGGCGATCTTCAGCCCGTTGACAAGGGCCTCATACTCCGCGACGTTATTAGATGCGGCGAAATGTATTCTGATGACATACCTCATATGGACGCCGAGGGGTGAGATGAGCAGCAGACCTGCCCCAGCTCCCGTCTTCATGAGAGATCCGTCGAAGTACATCATCCACAGCTCCGCTTGAACTTGAGCCGGGGGGAGCTGGGAGTCCGTCCACTCCGCGACAAAGTCCGCTAGAGCTTGAGATTTGATGGCTTTGCAGGGCGCATAAGTGAGGGTCTCACTCATGAGCTCAACCGACCATTTGGCGATTCTTCCTGTGGCCTCCCGACTTCGGATGATCTCTCCCAAGGGGAAGGACGAGACCACCGTGATTGGGTGACCAAGGAAGTAGTGTTGTAGCTTGCGTCGAGCGACGATCACTGCGTAGATTAGTTTCTAGATCTGTGGGTACTGTACCTTGGTTTCTGATAGTACCTCGCTGATGAAGTAGACCGGCCTCTAGACCGGCAGCGCATGTCCTTCCTCCTGTCTTTCGACCACCACTGCCGCACTGACCACCTGGGTCGTTGCAGCTACGTACAGAAGCAGAGGTTCTACGGGCTGAGGTGGAACTAGGACCGGGGCGGAGGTCAATGTTTCCTTTAGGCTGTCGAGGGCCTCCTCGGCTTCAGGGGTCCACGAGAAATGTTCAGCCTTTTTCAAGAGCCGATACAGTGGCAACGCTTTTTCCCCTAGCCTTGAGATAAAGCGGCATAGTGCCGCCAAGCACCCCGTGACTTTTTGTACTCCCTTGACGTCTCGAATCGACCCCATTCTCGCAATGGCCGAGACTTTCTCGGGATTGGCCTCGATGCCACGTTGGGAGACTATGTACCCCAAGAGCATGCCTCGAGGCACGCCAAAGACGCACTTCTCGGGGTTGAGCTTGATTTTGTTGGCGCGTAGACAACTGAAAGCGATCTCGAGGTCCTGAATCAGGTCGCCTCGTTGCTTTGATTTGACGACAATGTCGTCGACGTATGCCTCGACCGTCGACCCTATATGCTTGCCAAACACATGGAGCATGCATCGCTGGTATGTTGCTCCAGCGTTTCGGAGCCCAAACAGCATGGTCACATAACAGTACATCCCAAAAGGCATAATGAAAGATGTCGCGAGCTGGTCAGACTCTTTCATTTTTATTTGATGGTAACCAGAGTATGCATAAAGGAAAGAAATGGTTTCACATCCTACGGTAGAGTCAACAATTTGATCAATGCGTGGCAAAGGGAAAGGAACTTTCGGACATGCTTTATTTAAACTCGTGTAATCGACACACATCCTCATCTTCCCATTCTTTTTCTTAACTAGTACAGGGTTTGCTAACCAGTCAGGATAGTGAACCTCCTTGATGAATCCGGCCGTCAAAAGCTTGTGGATCTCCTCGCTAATGATCTTGCATTTCTCCTCGTCGAAGCGACGCAGTCGCTGCTTCACTGGCTTGGAGCCGGCTCGAATTTCGAGGGAGTGCTCGGCGACTTCCCTCGGTATGCCTGGCATGTCCGAGGGACTCCATGCAAACATGTGAGTATTTGCACGGAGAAAGTCAACGAGCACGGCTTCCTATTTGGGGTCGAGGTCGGCGCTAATCGTCAGCACCTTGCCGTCGGAGCCGTTGGGGTCGAGCGGGATCTTCTTCGTGCCTTCTGCCGGCTCGAAACTGCCCACATGACGCTTGGGTTCCGGAGCTTCTGCAGCAAGGGCCTCGAGCTTTGAAGCGAGGTCGGTGGAGTTCTCGACGGCTTCTCCATACTCGACGCACTCGACGTCGCACTCGTACGCATGCTCGTAGGAGGAGCTGACGGTGATGACCCCCTTGGGCCCGGGCATCTTCAGCTTCAGGTAGGTGTAGTTGGGGATAGCCATGAACTTCGCGTAGCCCGGGCGCCCGATGATGGCGTGGTACGTGCGTCGAAATCCCACCACCTCAAAGGTGAGGACCTCCTTTCTAAAATTAGCCGCCGTGCCAAAACAGACCGGCAGGTCGATTCGACCTACTGGCAACGCCTTCTTTCCAGGTACGACACCATGGAAGCCACCCGCGCTTGGTTGAAGCTGTGTCCTTTTGATGCCGAGGAGGTCGAGGGTCTCGAGGTAGATGATGTTCAGGCTGTTGCCGCCATCCATCAGCACCTTCGAGAGTCTGGTGTTGACAATGATAGGGTCGACGTCGAGTGGGTAGACGCCAGGGGCGACTACCTTGTCGGGATGGTCGTCTCGATTGAAGGTGATGGGGGTGTTTGACCAGTTGAGGTACTGGGGCACCACCATCCTTGCTGCAAAGACCTCACGGCGCTCCCTCTTGCGCTGCCTTGCAGTTAGCTACGTCGAGGGTCCGCCGTAAATCGTGTAGCAGTCATGGATGGCTGGGAAACCCTCGTCTTCTTTGTCGTCCCCCTTGTCGCCGCTCTTTTCTTTCTTCTGGTCGTCCTTCTTAAATCCCAGGCCGTCGAAGTGTCTTCTCATCATGCGGCAGTCTTCAAGCTTGTGGTTCGCCCCTCCCTTTTGGTAAGGGCAGGGCTCCTTTAGCATCTTGTCGAAGATAGCCCCCTCAGGGGGTCCTCGGGGTTTTTTACGCTCCACGGCAGCGATGAGATCGTCGTCGAGGGCCTCCCGTTGGAGCGGCCGTGCTTTCTTCTTCTTTTTGTTCTTCTTGGGTCCTTGACTGGGGCTGAGTGTCATCGGCTGGCGAATTTCCTTTGCCTGCTTCGCAGCTGAAGAAAGCACCGACCGCTTCCTCCCTTGCAGCATAGTTTGCCACCACGTCCATTAGCTCGTCGAAAGTCTGAGGGCGATTCCGGCCCAATTCTCGCACCAAATCTCGGCAAGTGGTGCCTGAGACAAAGGCCACAATGACGTCGTGGTCTGGGATGTGCGGCAGCTCGGTGCGCTGCTTCGAAAAGCATCGGGCATACTCTCGGAGAGTTTCTCCTAATTTCTGCTTGCACTTGCTGAGGTCCCATGAGTTGCCGGGCCGTATGTAGGTCCCTTTGAAGTTGCCCTCGAATACTCTGACCAAATCAGTCCAATCGTGGATTTGGTTGGCTGGGAGCTCCTCGAGCCATCGTGGAAAAGCGGTAACTGTCAGATGATGGCTCGATCGTCCCCTCGAGCGCCACCCAACTGACAAGCTAGCCGGATGTCCGCCAACCACAGTTTTGGCTTGGTTTCGCCATTGTATTTAGCAATGCTAGTCGGGGGGCAGCGGCGTGCTGCGGATCGCTCTACTGAACACGCGAGGGCATGGCGGTTCCGGGGCCATCCGGTGCTCGTCGCTGTCGTATCGCCCGCCGCGGTGGGCGCTGTAACCGCACTCCTCTGCATCCCCATGTCGACGGTGACGATATTCGTTGATGTCGTGTCGTGCGTCATGTCGCCGTTGAATATCGACAGGGTGGTTTTGGACAGGCGCTGTCCTCTTTCCTCGAGGGGGTGGTTGCTGATGGACCAACACCTCCTTTTCATTTTGGACCGGCTCGTCATGCCTCTCCGTGGCTGCTCCTCGACGTCGAGAAGCTGAGCTCTCGGCCTGCTAAACTCTCGCTACTTGAAGCAGAGTCTGCACCTCGTCTCGAATTCGCCATGCTTGGGAGTTCGAGGGTTTAGGCATGTTACGTAGCAGCATCGTCGCCACCACGACGTTCTGCCCCGCTCGGGGGAAGCGGCTGACGGGTTGCTCTGGTTCCCCGTCCCCGACAATCTGTCGATGTACTTCTCGAGCCCGTCTACGGGCACCTCCGCCATGCGGGTGTAGTTGGTCCTGCTCGAGGACCAGCTCGAGCTAGACAAGGCGCTCGCGATCTTCATCGAGCTTTGCTCTGAGCTCCCGTAACTGTGCAAGTTGTGCGGCTTTGTCTTCTTGCGGCGAGGGGTCAAAACGACCGTCGTTCCTAGGAGTCCTAGGGTCCTCCCTTGCTACAGGGGCTCATCCGCCGGCGACGGCGTCTTGTGTTTCGTCGGTGGTTTCTACCTCCCCGTCGATGTTGAAGCATTCCCTAGTAGGGTCGTAGCTGTCGGATTCCGAGTCGGGGTCCGGCTCGGTGGCGTAGAAGCATCCTCGTCTTTCCTCCAGTAGCTGCTGCCTGAATGAGGTGATCGTATATCGCCCAGGTCCTAGGTGTCGGAAGCCTCGCACGTGGGAGAAATCCGGTAGCTTGAGTGCTTGCTGCTGTGCTCCAGCGTCGTGTGGGAGGACCATTGGTCGCTCCACGTACGTCTGGGCGTTCGGATATATCGTCCTAGCGAGCGACGCCGTGGCGTTGTCTGGATCGAACGGTAGTGCTCTTCTTGGGGCGAACAGCCCGTGCGGAAGTAGCATTGTGGGGGATGAGGGCACGCGAGGCGCATCGTCACGCATCGTCGTCGCGCGATCCTCGTGACGTCGGGCCGTCGTACCCGCGGCTTCGGTGTGTGGGGTTGTCGGCTCCTGCGTCACCACTCGCCTGGCATGAGCCGGTGACCGTGAGGAGGCAGAGGAGTGGTGGCGGTGCTGTCCACGCCTCTTCTTGGGCGGGAGGCATGGTGGCGAGGCCGTCTTGAGCCCTCAGTCGTGCGGGCGCAATGCGTGCTCCTTCCGGTCCTTTGACCGAGAGCAGGATCATGTCGTAGCCGAAACCGGTTGACATGAACTCGAGGCTCCCGAACCAAATCACCGTGGAGCGCAAAATCGGCGAAACGAGAGTGGCCATCTGGAAAGAGATGGGAAATCAGCGAAAAACACGCAGGACCCCTACCTGGCGCGCCAACTGTCGGTATTTTCCCCCCAGGGGTCACACCAACGAGTAAAACTTGTGTGTGCTCCCCTTTCCAAATGGTGATGCAAGAAAAGACATAAAGATTTATCCTGGTTTGGGCAAGAGAAGGCCCTACGTCCAGCGGGGGGAGAGGTGTTTCTATTATCTTGCACCTAAGTGCTTGTATAGGGGTGAATACAAGTCGGTATGGTATGGATGGATGGAGATGAAGTATGGTTGCTCTTCTACGCATGTCTTGTGTCCCTCATCCTTTCCTGAGGTTCCCCTTTATAGTTCCAAGGGGAGACCTAGGTTACATGCGTAGGTGACAGAGTAGGGGTCGATAGGGGTGTGGCGCGATGACCTACTCGAGACTTCTGTATCGGCGTGGCCTCGTGCCGTCTTGTTACCCAGTACTTGGATGATGATTACGTGTGCCCCTGAATACGGCTTCTACATGTCGTCCTGGATTGGCTCAACCGTGGGCACGCCTGTATGTCATGGCTTCAGTCGCGTCAGAGTGGTTGGGGTGCTATCTTTCACCGCCTGACCCTTCTTAGGGAAGGATAGTGCCTGCTCGAGGGTCTGACGCCGCGTGAAGCCCTGCTGGTTTGAGCGCTGACTTTAGGCGTCTCGAGGGGGGTCGTGACGAGACATCTCATCCGCCTCGCTGCGCCCTGCCAAGCTCTGACTCATCCGGTGGACAAGGCTGAAGCTCTGACTCATCCGGTGGACAAGGCTGCAAAAGGGGCGATTGGATGGGTGCTTGCTCCCTATCACGCTTCCTGTGACTGTCGGTTTAGGTGAGAACGCGACAGGCGCATTAAATGCCCTGGTTCCCATACCCGCGTCACGCGGTGGGCGGCGTCCTTGCGCTCGAGGCTTGTTGATTCGTACGAGCCAGTTTCCGTATTCGACGGCTGCTGTTCGGTCGAGCCCCTGTTGATTCGCACGACGCTCTTTCCGTGTTCGAGGCTATGGGCGTCGCCTTGTCTCGACAATCGTGCATGCGATCGGGGGGCGTCGAGTCGGGGGCCTCGATTTATGTACGGGTGCTCTCGTTATGTACGTTGGTTAGGGTACCCCTTACTGATACCCTCGACATTGTGCACCTATCTTGCACTAAAACTTACAATGTCTACAAACGGACCGAAGCAAGATTCCATATGGCACACGTCATTTAGGAGTTCCATTGGGTGCGTCCAAATTGATTTCTAAGCATATGGTATGTTCCTTGCAAATCATGCACCTATCTTGCATCAGGACTAGCACTATCTCCAAACATATCAAATCGAGCTTCCACTTGAGCCTCTTCACCGAAGTACCAACAGGTGCTTCCAAAATGGTTTCTTAGACTATGGTGCATTAGGCGCAAACCATGCACATATCTTGCACCGAAACTAACACTATTTCTAAACAGACTAAAGTGAGATTCCATATGACACACGTCATCAAGGAGTTCCATCGGGTGCATCCAAATTGATTTCCATGGATATGGTATGTTCCATGCAAACCGTGCACCTATCTTGCTTCAAGATTAGCACTATCTCCAAACAGACCGAACCGAGCTTCCACTTGAGCCTCTTCATCTAGGAGTACAAACAAGTGTGTCAAAAATGGTTTCTTAGACTATGGTGCATTACGCACAAACTATGCACCTATCTTGCACTAAAACTAACATTGTCTCCAAACGGACCGAAGCATCTATCTTGCATCAAGATTAGCACTATCTCCAAACAGACCAAACCTAGCATCCACTTGAGCCACTTCACCTAGGAGTACCAACAAATGCATCCAAAATGGTTTTTTTGACTATGGTGCATTAGGTGCAAACTGTGCACCTAACTTGCACCAAAACTAATAATGTCTCCAAATGAACCGAAGTGAGATTGCAAATGACACACGTCATCAAGGAGTTCCATCGGGTGCATCCAAATTGATTTCCAAGCATATGGTATGTTCCATGCAAATCATCCACCTATCTTGCATCAAGACTAGCACTATCTCTAAACAGACCGAACCGAGCCTCCACTTGAGCCTCTTCACCTAGGAGTACCAACAGGTGCTTTCAAAATGGTTTCTTAGACTTTGGTGCATTAGGCACAAACCGTGCACATATCTTGCACTGAAACTAATACTATCTCTAAGCACACCAAAGTGAGATTCCATATGACAGACGTCATCAAGGAGTTCCATCGGGTGCATCCAAATTGATTTCCAAGAATATGGTATGTTCCAAGCAAACCATGTACCTATCTTGCATCAAGATTAGCACTATCTCCAAACAGACCGAACCGAGCATCCACTTGAGCCCCTTCACCTAGGAGTACCAACAAGTGCGTCCAAAATGGTTTCTTAGACTATGGTGCATTAGGTGCAAACGGTGCACCAATCTTGCACCGAAACTAACAATGTCTCCAAATGGACCGAAGCGAGATTCCATATCACACATGTCGTCAAGGAGTTCCATCGGGTGCATCCAAATTGATTTCCAAGCATATGGTATGTTCCATGCAAACCATGCACCTACCTTGCATAAGGATTAGCACTATCTCCAAACTAACCGAACCAAACTTCCACTTGAGCCTCTTCACCCAAGAGTACCAAATAGAGCGTCCAAAATGGTTTCTTAGACTATAGTGCATTTGGCGCAAACTTACAATGTCTACCAACAGACCAAAGCAAGATTCCATATGACACACATCATCTAGGATTTCTATTGTGTGCGTCCAAATTGATTTCTAAGCATATGGTATGTTCCTTGCAAATCATGCACCTATCTTGCATCAAGATTAGCACTATCTCCAAACAGATTAAACCGAGCTTCCACTTGAGCCTCTTAACCAAAGTACCAACAGGTGCTTCCAAAATGGTTTCTTAGACTATGGTGCATTAGGCGCAAACCATGCACATATCTTGCACCGAAACTAACACCGTTTCTAAACAGACCAAAGCGAGATTCCATATGACACACGTCATCAAGGAGTTCCATCGGGTGCGTCCACATTGATTTCCAAGCATATGGTATGTTCCATGCAAACCGTGCATCTATCTTGCATCAAGATTAGCACTATCTCCAAACAGACTGAACCAAGCTTCCACTTGAGCCTCTTCATCTAGGAGTACAAACAGGTGTGTCAAAAATGGTTTCTTAGACTATGGTGCATTAGGCAAAAACTATGCACCTAACTTGCCCCGAAACTAACATTGTCTCCAAACAATCCGAAGCGAGATTCCATATGACACAAATCATCTAGGAGTTCCATTGGGTTCGTCCAAATTGATTTCTTAACATATAGTACGTTGCATGCAAACTGTGCAACTATCTTGCATCAAGATTAGCACTATATCCGAACAGACCAAATCGAGCCTCCACTTGAGTCTCTTCAACTACGAGTACCATCGGGTGCGTCTAAAATGGTTTCTTAGCCTATGGTGCATTAGGCGTAAACCGTGCACATATCTTCTACCAAAACTAACACTATCTCTAAACGAACCGAAGCAAGATTCCATATGACACAAATCATCAAGGAGTTATATCAGGTGCGTCCTAATTGATTTCTAAGCATATCGTATGTTCCATGCAAACCATGCATCTATCTTGCATTAAGATTAGCACTATCCCCAAATAGACCAAATTGAGCTTTCACTTGAGCCTTTTACCTAGGAGTACCATTAGGTGCGTCCAAAATGGTTACTTAGCCTATGCTACATTATGTGCAAACCTTGCACCTATCTTGCACCGAAACTAACACTGTCTCCAAACAGGCCAAAGCAAGATTTTGTATGACACACGTCATCTAGGAGTTCCATCATGTGCCTCCAGATTGATTTGCAAGCATTTGGTATATTCTATGCAAACCGTGCACCTATCTTGCATCAAGATTAGCACTATCTCGAAACAGACCGAACCGAGCATCCAGTTGAGCCCCTTCACCTAGGAGTACCAACAAGTGCATCCAAAATGGTTTCTTAAACTATGGTGCATTAGGCACAAACTATGCACCTATCTTGCACCGAAACTAACATTGTGTCCAAACAGACCGAAGCGAGATTCCATATGACACACGTCATCTAAGAGTTCCATTGGGTGCGTCCAAATTGATTTTCTTAACATATAGTTCGCTGCATGCAAACTGTGCAACTATCTTGCATCAAGATTAGCACTATATCCGAACAGACCAAATCGAGCCTCCACTTGAGTCTCTTCAACTACGAGTACCATCGGGTGCGTCTAAAATGGTTTCTTAGCCTATGGTGCATTAGGCGTAAACCGTGCACATATCTTCTACCAAAACTAACACTGTCTCTAAACGAACCGAAGCAAGATTCCATATGACACAAATCATCAAGGAGTTATATCAGGTGCGTCCTAATTGATTTCTAAGCATATCGTATGTTCTATGCAAACCATGCATCTATCTTGCATTAAGATTAGCACTATCCCCAAATAGACCAAACCAAGCTTTCACTTGAGCCTTTTACCTTGGAGTACCATCAGGTGCGTCCAAAATGGTTACTTAGCCTATGCTACATTATGTGCAAACCTTGCACCTATCTTGCACCGAAACTAACACTGTCTCCAAACAGGCCAAAGCAAGATTTTGTATGACACACGTCATCTAGGAGTTCCATCATGTGCCTCCAGATTGATTTGCAAGCATTTGGTATATTCCATGCAAACCGTGCACCTATCTTGCATCAAGATTAGCACTATCTCCAAACAGACCGAACCGAGCATCCAGTTGAGCCCCTTCACCTAGGAGTACCAACAAGTGCATCCAAAATGGTTTCTTAAACTATGGTGCATTAGGCACAAACTATGCACCTATCTTGCACCGAAACTAACATTGTGTCCAAACAGACCGAAGCGAGATTCCATATGACACACGTCATCTAAGAGTTCCATTGGGTGCGTTCAAATTGATTTCTTAACATATAGTTCGCTGCATGCAAACTGTGCAACTATCTTGCATCAAGATTAGCACTATATCCAAACACACGAAATTGAGCCTCCACTTGAGCCTGTTCAACTACGAGTACCACTGGGTGCTTTTAAAATGGTTTCTTAGCCTATGGTGCATTAGGCGTAAACCATGCACATATCTTCTACCAAAACTAACACTGTCTCTAAACGAACGGAAGCAAGATTCCATATGTCACGTATCATTATGGAGTTATATCAGATGCGTCCTAATTGATTTCTGAGCATATCGTATGTTCCATGCAAACCGTGCATCTATCTTGCATCAAGATTAGCACTATCTCCAAACAGACCAAACCAAGCTTGCACTTGAGCCCCTTGACCAAGGAGGACCACCGGGTGTGTCCAAAATGGTTTCTTATCCTATGGTGCATTAGGTGCAAACTGTGCACCTATCTTGCACCGAAACTAACACTGTCTCTAAACGGACCAAAGTGAGATTCCATATGACATATGTCATCAAGCAGTTGCATCTGGTGCGTCCAAATTGATTTCTAAGCATATGGTATGTTCCATGCAAATCGTGCACCTATCTTGCATCAAGATTAGCACTATCTTCAAACAGACCGAACCGAGCATCCACTTGAGCCCCTTCACCTAGGAGTTCCAACAAGTGCCTCCAAAATGGTTTCTTAGGCTATGGTGCATTAGGTGCAAACTGTGCATCTATCTTGCACCGAAACTAACAATGTCTCCAAATGGACCAAAGCGAGATTCCATATGACACACGTCGTCAAGGAGTTCCATCGGGTGCATCCAAATTGATTTCCAAGCATATGGTATGTTCCATGCAAACCATGCACCTAACTTGCATAAGGATTAGCACTATCTCCAAACTGACCGAACCAAGGTTCCAGTTGAGCTTCTTTACCCAAGAGTACCAAATAGTGCGTCCAAAATGGTTTCTTAGACTATAGTGCATTTGGCGCAAACTGTGCACCTATCTTGCACTAAAACTTACAATGTCTAAAAACGGATAGAAGCAAGATTACATATGACACACGTCATCTAGGAGTTCTATTGTGTCACAGAACCGACCAAATTATAAGAGTTCAAGTGCAGAAACGATCATCAAGCAATCAAGTTTCCAAACTTGAGCCCATATAATCCCGGTAGTCAATTGAAATCACGAAGGACTTCAAACCAACTTGAAACAAACCAAGATCGTAATAATTCAGCACAACACAGCGAATGTTACATAGTCATTCATTGCCGTCGAAGCGACACCACATCAGAGTTATTAAGTTATTACAACACATGTTCGAAGTAGCGGAAGCAAAATAATTACACACACACTTTCCAGAGTTCAGTTCACATGTTCGTGTTATTGCCAGAGTCTACACCATCCTTCCAAAAGCAACAGGTACGAGGTTGATAGAGAACCGTGCCTAACGGTTAGTCCTCATCCCCAGTGAGATGGAGACAGGTCTTGCAGAAGCCGTCATAAAAGATGTCATCTGCAACAGGTGGGAATAAACCCTGAGTACGAGATTGTACTCAGCTAGACTTACCTGTCTAGTAAAACATAAAAGACACCAAGGATCATGCAAGGCTAACATCAAGTGGAGCTGGTTGACTCAACATTTGCCAAAAGCTTGCATTAAGACTACATTATTGTGAGAGCATCATAATTATTCATCATCAGCCAACAACTAGATTAGCACCTGTACTAGAGCACTTTACTTGATTATTACAAACAATAATAACCATATCAAATTCATCATGTACTTTTCCTTGCTATCATCATTGTCATGAACCAAAGTTCTTTAGTGATTGCTACGTTTGCCGCTGCTCTGTCAAGTTCTCACTAACCGGGAGAGACGGCGATTCGAATCGAATTCCTATCCAGCTGGAGGGGTATTCCCATCACTCAACCAAGCTTCCCCTACCGGAGAGCCAACGGGTCACCTTTGATACGACTCCGAAATCGCGGTTCCGATAAGCGCCGCACTCCTAGGGCTACCACTCTGCTAGGGAGGTCAGGAATTTTAACTCACCTGCCTTTGGGCTTACGCCAATGGTCCCCCGCACACCACACTTCCTCCGGTAGTGCGCACTTTATACTTATCGACCTTCCGGCCTGAGTCATATTACTCGGCTTCGCGGTCAGAACGAGTTATCCGGCCAACTAAGTGTTAGGCATACATTCAACATGACAAGAGGATGTACAACGGTCGGTCCTTAACTGCCACAGACGGAGTTACTACAACCTTGCAAAACTCCGCCCGGCTTAAGTCATCTTAATCAGGTTCCATTCACGATAGCACATATAGACCATCGTATACCGACACAACCCTACATCGCGCAGGTGACAGGAAATCACCCGACTTCTACCGATTTAGCATGGCTAAGCTGCTACTCAATCCTAACTCTATAACCAAGGTATGGTGAGTTATCTGGACAAGGATTGGAGTAAAATGCAGCAAGGGTTCCATCACAACTCCTATACTCAATGCAGCAATAGATATAACATATTAAGTAAACTTTCGAAAGTAAAGGGAGGCTTAGAATGCTCCGGGGCTTGCCTTTCACGAACGAGGCGGGCTCGTGGTTCGGGCACTCAACTTCTTCTTCGGGCTCCTCGAGTCCGACTGGTTGGACCTCCACCTCCTGGCTGCCCTCCTGGCGTTCGGGGTTCGCCTGGAGCTCGTATGAAGCGGTCACGTCCGATGCACCTATTGCATGCTCAACGAATAAGAAGATGTGCATAAACGGATGAATGCTTAACACATAATTAAACTCACTGGACACTCATTTACGGAGTAAACTTCTAAGTTAACTCACAAAGGAAAACCACATGAGTTAATCAAACTTAGACAAGTCAACCTATAACAGCAAGCTACACAAAACAGAACAGCTCAGTAAACTGATCATAACTAAAGCTACAAGGATCCAACAAATTCAAGCGAGGACATTCTGGAAAGCTTATGAAATTATCTACAAATCATCTTTTAACATCACAGCCAGATTCATAGGTTAACCAGGTCATTGAAACAAAGTTCCAGGTTCTGTCCCAGAAAAATAGAGAACACCTATTTCTGGAACCCCAACTTGGAACAGCTATAACTTTTAAACTATTAGGCCAAATGACCCCAAATTTAAACCACAGCTAGTACATAAAGTTTACAACAACTTTGATTTAGACAAGCCTCCCAGAAAACCAAGTTATCAACAAGTAAAGACTATATTACTCCCTTGCTGTCCAGAACAGCCTTTAACCCTTGAATTAATTATTTGATGACATAACCAAAACATAAACAATGCCAACCACATGGCTTAAGAACACAAGCACACCAAAAGATAACCAGAACATCATAGGATAACCTTCAAACAATTACTAACAAGGCATTTATTAATTTAATTCTAGAAAAGAGAATAAATACAAGATACTAGTAAAAGTGCTCAGAAACATCTACAAAAATTACAGAAGCACAAGTATAGCATCAAAGCATCACCATAAAAATTTCAGAGCAATTGTACATGCCAATTTAAAGATATGCATTTAACATGTGACAAGGTGTTTATTTCATAAATTGAGAAACATGACTTATATTGTGTCAAACAACAGATTTCAGATTATTTACATATTATGAATACCATAAACAAGTTTACTACCAAAGTAGAGCATCAGCATAAGCACCAGTTATTTTATATGTTTTACTTAAGGATACAAGCCAAATCTCAAACATATATTAC
Organism: Sorghum bicolor; assembly: GCF_000003195.3. Classification (NCBI taxonomy): domain Eukaryota; kingdom Viridiplantae; phylum Streptophyta; class Magnoliopsida; order Poales; family Poaceae; genus Sorghum; species Sorghum bicolor. The sequence continues at coordinate 20,011,376 of NC_012875.2, read as the reverse complement.
ATATCAAAGCTGCAGTACTCCAAAAATTATGAAATATTTATCATAGCCTTCTAGTACCACACAGAGACTACCATAAAAATTTCATAGCCAAATAAGCAGTATAACAAGCGATATAAATTTACTCATGAATAACAAGATTAAATCCTAATAAATATTTTTCCTAGAAAACATGGTTCATTTTATATTTTTATTAAAAACTAGCCATCTCAAGGAATAACACAAAATTAGTTTCACAAATTTTAGATCTCAGAAATAGGAGATATGATTTTTGCAAGAAAGCCAAAAATCAAGATTTGAATAAAAGAAAAGGAGGGAAGAGAGGTGACACTGACAGCGGGCCCTGTATGTCAGGGTCATCTTCCCCACAGCCGAGGCGACTCTCGCCGGCGATTTCTCAGCGACAGCAAGGTCTCCAGCCAAACCAAGGGCACCATTGTGATCCCCAGACTCTAACGACTCGATTGATCCCCTTTTCCTCACGGCGGAGCCACCGGAAGGGGCTCGCCGTCGATCATGGCGGCTCGGCGGAGGTGCTCGGCGTTACGCCCGAGCCCTCAGGCCGGTAGAGCGTGACCTAGGGTTTCCTACAGCACCAGAGGACTACGGCGAAGCTTCCTAGGTAAGCGGCTTGGCTTGAAACGTCGTGGAACGCGCTGGCCACGGAAGACCCCAACTCCGGCGGAACACGACGGCGCTGCGCACCGTGTCCGGCGACGGTGAGCGCGGTAGAGCGTCCACCAAGTGGCGCAAACGCTTGCTAGGAACCTAAGCGACCTCTAGGACCTAACCAGAGAAGACGAGCGGCTTCAAAGAACTCGGCATTGAGTTCGCCGGAGAAGAAGGTCACGGCGACCCGATTTGGTGGAAGAAAGAAATGGCGGCTCACCGGTGGGTTTCACGGCGAGATGATGGGTGGAGAATGGAAAGCAGTTCACGGCGGAGCTATGGGCGGAGTTTGGTGGACTGTGATGCAGCGAGGAGCGCGCACGAGCTCGTCGGAGTGAGCTCGCGACGGTGAGCTCGCTGCGGGCGCGTTTCTGGCGAGAGAGTGAGCGGAAGGAGAGAGTGGACGCGTCCACTGCGTCCGGGGCGTCGCCGTGGAGGTCATGCGCCCGCTGGGAGCTGACGAGCGGGGCCAGGAGCGGTGTACGGGCGCCAAATGTCGACGGAGCTCTGTCGCCGGTCGGCCACGTCGACGAGCTCGGCTCCGATTCAGAGAAAACGCTGAAGGTCTGACAGAGCGACTTCGACGGCGATTATCTCCCAAACCAAAACGAATTAGGAGATGATGCAGTTGACAAAGTTGGAGTTCCAAGCGAGTTCTACAACATTGTCAGCTAGAGCAAAAGCCAAATCGGCCTAGATTGAGAGATATGGAGTTTTCAAAACCGATCGAGCAAACTGTTTTTGTTCCCGGACTTAGAAAATTTCCTAAGTGTTGGAAACAGCCCCAAATTTGCCTTGCAAGCACTGTTTGAGCAAGATGTGGTCATTTTCATGAGATGGCCATAAAACAACTTTTGTTCCATATAAAATTTGCTACAACTTTACTGTAGAAAGTTTTGACATGCAAACATTTTATGAAACACTTTTTAAAAGCCTAAGCAAAAGAGGTTTCTAGGGCCTAATTGATTATTTTGGAGAAATGATCAACATGAACATTGTTCCCAAGGTTAAGTTAAGCATAGATAAACTATTTAACAAGGCATAACACACAAACACAAGCATGGTTCACTTAAACATAAGCATAGGGAGCCTATTTAAGCAATTTAAATCACATTTTTGCATAGAATGACATGGCTCAAGGTAGATGATGATCATGACATGCTTGAGTAGAAGATGATTCTTATGTTATGCATGTGATTTATGCAACCATAACACTGGGGTGTTACAGCCCTCCCCCCTTACAAAAATCTCGTCCTGAGATTTGAAAGCTTACTGATTTTCGAAGAATGTTTTGTAAACTTCTTTTAAATAGTCCTCCGTTTCCCAAGTGGCATCTTCCTCCCCGTGGTTACTCCACAACACCTTGTAGAACTTAACCACACGATTACGAGTCGCCCGTTCCTTGCGATCAAGAACCGCTACAGGTTTTTCTTCATACACCAAGTCTGACTTCAACTTGATATCCCGAACCTCCACTCGTTCCTTCGGTACACGAAGGCACTTCTTCAATTGTGATACGTGGAAGACAGGGAAAATAGCCCGAAGCCCAACTGGGAGTTGAACTTTGTACCCCACATTCCCTTTCCTTTCGAGAATTCGATAAGGTCCCACATAACGAGTTGCAAGCTTTCGCTTGACTCCGAACCTTTGTACACCCTTCATCGGAGACACCTTGATATACATGCGGTCACCGACTGCAAATTCAATCGGCTTCCTTCTCTGATCAGCATAACTTTTCTGACGAGCTTGAGCAGCTTCCAGATGTTGCTGGATAGTATGGACTTGCTGCTCCGCTTCGTTCACGAAATCGATGCCATAATACCTTCGCTCCCCGACTTCTACCCAATTTGACGGGGTTCGACACTTTCGACCATACAGGGCTTCAAACGGAGCCATCTTAATACTCTCCTGATAACTATTGTGGTAGGAGAACTCAGCTAATGGCAATCACTTAACCCAAGAACCCTTTGAAGAGAGAGCACATGCCCTCAACATATCTTCTAGGATTTGGTTGACCCTTTCAGTTTGACCTGCTGTTTGGGGATGATAAGCAGAGCTACGGACTAAATGAGTACCAATTTGCTCATGCAGACACTCCCAAAATCGAGCAGTGAACTGTGGTCCACGATCTGATCTGATTGTTCGAGGCACACCATACTAACGAACAATGTGCTCGAAATATAACTCCGCATACTGATGTGGACGATAGTCAGTTCGGACGGGAATAAATCGAGGAACCTTGGTCAGACGATCTACAATCACCTAGATAGAGTCGTAACCCTTAACAGAAGTTGGGAGTCCAACGATGAAATCCATGCTGACTTCTTCCCATTTCCAACCAGGAATTGACAAGGGTTGAAGTAAACCAGCTTTCATGTGAACAGCCTTCACACGACAGCAATTGGCACAACGAGCGACAAAAGCAGCGATCTCCTTTTTCATCTTTGTCCACCAAAACAGAGGTTTCAAATCCTGATACATCTTGCTACTACCAGGATGAATAGACAATTTGGATGAATGAGCTTCAGATAAGATCTGATTTCGCAGCTCGTGGTCTTTAGGGACCACAAGTCGATCCTTGAACCAAAGAATTTTGTTCTCATCGACTCGGAAATGCTTGGTTTCTTCTTCTTTCATTTTCCTCTTTATATGATGGATGCCTACATCTGTTTGCTGCAATTCGATGACTCGGTTGCGAAGAGTACTCTCCAGCGAAATCTGGTTGAGCACAAGTGGATGCATAAGATGTGACAACAATGGATCTTCCACTTGGATCGAGTGACAGTGCGCTTTCCGACTCAAGGCATCCGCAACCACGTTTGCCTTGCCTGGATGATAGTGCACTTGTAGATTATAATCTTTAATCAACTCAAGCCACCTTCGCTGCCGCATGTTCAATTCAGGTTGAGTGAAGATATACTTGAGGCTCTTATGATCAGTGTAGATATTGCACAGATTACCCAGCAAATAATGCCTCCAGATTTTCAAAGCATGAACAACTGCCGCCAATTCTAAGTCATGAGTAGGGTAATTGACCTCATGCTTTCGAAGTTGGCGCGAGGCATACGCGATAACGCGACCTTCTTGCATCAACACACAGCCTAAACCAATACCCGACGCATCGTAGAAGACATCGAAGGGCTTCTCGATATCAGGTTGAGCTAGGACAGAAGCTGATGTCAACAATGTCCTCAACTTGTGGAATGCCTCTTCACACTCAGGCGTCCACACAAACTTCTCATCTTTCTGAAGTAGACGAGTCATAGGCTTGCATATTTTTGAGAATTCGGGAATGAACCGACGATAATATCCAGCCAGACTAAGAAAACTCCGAACCTCGTGTACCAAAGTTGGAACTTTCCAATCCAGCACTTCTTGCACCTTAGTCGGATCCACCGATATGCCCTCTTTAGATAAGACATGGCCCAAGAAAGGTACTTTCTTCAGCCAAAACTCGCATTTGCTGAACTTGGCACAAAGCTGATGCTCACGCAAACGCGACAACACTATACGTAGATGCTCGGCATGCTCCTCTTCATTGCAAGAATATACCAAGATATCATCAATGAAGACCACCACAAACTTGTCCAATTCGGGCATGAACACCGAATTCATGAGATACATGAAGTGAGCAGGTGCATCGGTAAGACCGAAGGACATGACGAGATACTCGTACAACCCATACCTCGTCGAGAAAGCTGTCTTAGGTACATCTTCAGGACGGATCTTGATCTGATGATACCCAGATCGCAAATCAATCTTGGAGAATACCTTAGCTTTAGACAACTGATCAAACAATATATCAATGCAAGGAAGAGAGTATTTATTCTTGATGGTCACCGCATTTAGGGGACGATAGTCCACACACATGCGCAAGGATTGATCCTTCTTCTTCACAAAGATAGCCGGACAACCCCAAGGAGAAGAACTAGGACAGATAAGACCCTTCTTCAGCAACTCATTTAGTTAGGTCTTAAGCTCAGCTAGCTCATTTGGTGGCATTCTATAAGGCCTTCTAGAGATAGGAGCGGTACCTGGAATCAATTCAATATTGAACTCCACATCCCGATCTGGAGGAAGCCCGGGTAAATCATCAGGAAATACATCCGGGAACTCACACACCACCGGAATGTCCTGGATGGCCTTAGCTGTAACTGCATTCACAGTGCTACGGATATGGATATCTCGAGGAAGTTGCTCTAAGAACGCTTCCCTGGTACTTGGGTCTATCAACATCACTACGCGAGTGGTGGTGTCGATAAGAACTCCGTTACCACTCATCCAATTCATTCCCAGAATTTCATCTATGCTCACACCGGGTAAGACAACCAGATCAGCAAGAAACTGACGGCCTCCAATTTCCAGAGTTGCCCCAAAAACCACTTGATTGGTAGAAATATCATTCCCAGCAGCACTAATGCAATAACTACCCTTATCAAGTGTACTTGCTTTGAGATTATGCTTAGACACAAAGTCTGAACTCACAAAAGAATGCGATGCTCCCGAATCAAAAAGCACAAGTGCATCACATTGATTAACTAGAAACTTACCAGCCGTAACTACCTCACCAACAGGGATTGCCTCCACGGTTGTGTAGTGAACACGCCCCTGGCGGACGTTCCCCTGGTTGCCCTTCTTTGGCGGGTAAGGACAGTTGCTCTGCCAATGCCCGGTCTGATTACAGTTCCAGCATGGACGGTTGGCAGGTGGAGTCTTGGCATAGTTGGGACCGGTGTTGCCCCTATGAAGAGCAATAGAGTACCCCTTGCGAAAACCTGTTTTGGCCTGATTCTTCTTCACAGGCGGGCGATAACGCTGGTTAGGCGTTGGAGCACGGAACGGTGGCTTAGCTGCCACTGGAGCCTTGGACTGAGATGACCCTGCCCCGGCCTCAAAAGCCCTCTTGCGAGTCTTGGTTGCCAAGTACACAGTGTTATAGTTCTCTTGGGTCAGAGCATCACTGACAAATTCATTGAAAGTTGCACACTTGGTGCGACCCATAGTCTTCAGCATCTTGGGGCCCAAACCCCGCTTGAAACTAGCAATCTTTTTCGCCTCAGTGTTCACAAACTCAGGAGCATACCTAGACAAATGATTAAAAGCATGCAAATACTCCTTCATAGTTTTGTCGCTCTGAGTCAACTGCATAAACTCGGTATGCTTCATCTCCATGACACCAGGAGGAATGAAATGCCCCTTAAAAGCATCACAGAAAAGATTCCAATCAAGCACAGTGTCAGCGGGAAGAGCTTCCCGATACTGATTCCACCAGATGCCTGCTGGACCTTGCAGTTGATGAACTGCATACTCCGCCTTCAAACCCCCAGTCAGCCGAAGCAAGCGGAACTTTTGTTCCACCGTGTTCAGCCATTCCTCAGCTTGAAGGGGTTCTTCCACCTCTCTGAAAGGTGGGGGCTTAGTATCCATGAAATTCTTGAAGCTACTATACTAGTTAGGTGCTGGCCCTGCTTGTACATTACGACCACCCTGATTTGCCATCCGATTGATGGTCTCAGTGAGCATCCTCTGATTTTCCACCATCATTTGCATCAGCTCAGCTGGATTTGGTGGGGGAGGAGGAGGGGGTGGATTCATGTTTGCACGTTGTTCCGCACCTCAGGTGCCACGAGACATCTGTAAAAACACAGTCAGTGAGTATTGATGATGACAAGATTTGCCGCAGAAGAACTTATATTTATGCCTGAAAGTATTCGAGGGAATAGCTTTACAGAAAAGGCACAATAATTCAATTCCACAAAACAACATCACCAATCCAACACATGACAGAGACATCCGATATGCACCACAACGGAAAACATCGTCATAACATAATGAACGTGTCAAGATTACACATTGGGTCCACAAAGCTATTACACCATCACAGTACATGCCATGAGTCAAGGTCAAAGTTTCGGATTACAACATGGGTACAGCAGCATCACCGCTAACTGCTAGACTACAAAAGATCCCTACATAACACTACCCACTACTCCCTACACTCCAGGCTCGTCGTCCGAGTCAGCGTCGAAGATCGCCTCTCCATCCTCGTCGCTAACTGGCTCAAGCTCCTCGTCCTCCACGTCCTCGTGCAAGGGTGGTGCAGCCGCTGCTGGTCCATCGACCTCCATACCATCATCATCGGCCACAATCACCTGAGGTCCCACCTCTGGGTACACGGGTATAGGGCGAGGAATGGGGTGTAGCAAGTTGTTGAGACGGTGAATCTCCACAAGACTAGCCTCAATCTGATCCTGCAGATAGTTCTCCCGCTCAAGAGACTGAATCCGGTGCATCTCCCATGCCCGGCGTCTGTTCTCCGACACGCGGAGTGCAGTGTCCCTCTCACGAGTGATCTGCACCAAGCGCTCCTGTATAGTCTCCCTTTCTCTAGCTAACTTACTCATCTGATCCTGCTTATGATCTCTCTCTCTAATGGCCTTCACCCACTGCTGCCTACGGTACTCCGCAATGTCTTCCCAGTCATTGCGGTCCTTCTGAGCTTGCTCCAGGAGTCTAGCTTGCTTGCGAAACTTGCGAGCACGCTTTTCAGCCTTCCGTTGCATCTCCTGAGCCTGGCGAACAGCCACCATCACCTGTGCATAGGTGTTCTCTCGCTGACTGATCAGCTTGAGCACAACCATCATAGCACTCATAGCAGGACTAGAACTCTCAGCTCTCTCTCCCCTGCCTCGAACCGAAGCACAACCATCAGCCTGTTTCCACTCCGCTGCTGCTGGGTCAGCACGGGGAATGGAGGCCGCTGGTCCTCCTGTCAGCTCATCACCACACCTCTGACAGATATCGAGTAGGATAGTCTGGGCTGCAACTTGAGCTGCCTCCCAAGGAGTCTGCCCATCTGAGCTACAAGTCCACCCTATCCATGCAGGCCTGCCCCCATGTGGAGGGACAGCTCCCTGCACAGCAAAACACTGCAACTCTCCTGTCCTATCCAACTCACACCAAGAATACTGAGGTGGCTCAGTATACCATACAGACTGTAGCACTCTCCAGAGCAAGGTAGGAGTGCCAAACTCGCTCAAGAAAGTGTCACTGGGACGAGGCGAAGCGGGTGCGTCCATCTGTGGAAAGGAATAGGAATACCATGGGTAAAAGAGGATTAGTTTAAGCAACATTTATTTAATGAAAAGGGACGACATTGTAAGGGAAGGAGTAGGCAGAATGTATGTATGAATGCGACATGATGCATGCGCGAACCGTACGTCCTCACAAACTTATAAAATCAATATTCTAACGGATATACGGTGGCATACATTCGTCTTTCGATTCGATAACTAGCGGTTTACACGTGCGCTGTTAGAGTACCTGCAGAAAACTTCATTTCAGCCCAACAGTTCCCAAAATATCACTCAAGAAAGCAGTAAACTAAGTGCACATGGCTTGGACATGCCCAAAATGCCCAAACAATGACACCACAGCTACCCGAGAAATTAAATGCTCCCCAATTAAGTTTCTTTCGTGGTTCCATGGTTTTGACATGTAATCACTCCAGAAAACCACCGCGAACACTCCCCTAGACCACCGTTTGGACGATCATGCTCTCACAGCTCACACTTACTAGGGCGTAGGTGCGACGTTACATAATTTAAATCTAGCGACATATGTGGCTAATTCACATATAAAGGCTACCTCCACCATTAGACCACAGGGTAGCATAGTGCGGTCATCACACATCCACACCTGAGTACTGCCGGAGATGCATAAATAAAACCCCCCAAGTTAGTACTTAAATAGCCACCTATAGTCCTTATGTGGGCAAGGAGGATTCGACCACTGGCATAACTTAAATATTAATTCACACCATTTTATTTTAAAAACTCTTTTGCTTTTAAATACACAAATGCTGCATTTATAATACTGAACTTGCTCCGATACCAGCTGTCATAGAACCGACCAAATTATAAGAGTTCAAGTGCAGAAACGATCGTCAAGCAATCAAGTTTCCAAACTTGAGCCCATATAATCCTGGTAGTCAATTGAAATCACGAAGGACTTCAAACCAACTTGCAACAAACCAAGATCGTAATAATTCAGCACAACACAGCGAATGTTACATAGTCATTCATTGCCGTCGAAGCAGCACCACATCGGAGTTATTAAGTTATTACAACACATGTTCGAAGTAGCGGAAGCAAAATAATTACACACACACTTTCTAGAGTTCAGTTCACATGTTCGTGTTATTGCCAGAGTCTACACCATCCTTCCAAAAGCAACAGGTACGAGGTTGTTAGAGAACCTGCCCAACGGTTAGTCCTTATCCCCAGCGGGATGGAGACAGGTCTTGTAGAAGCTGTCATAAAAGATGTCATCTGCAACAGGTGGGAATAAACCCTGAGTACGAGATTGTACTCAGCTAGACTTACCCGTCTAGTAAAACATAAAAGACACCAAGGATCATGCAAGGCTAACATCAAGTGGAGCTGGTTGACTCAACATTTGCCAAAAGCTTGCATTAAGACTACATTATTGTGAGAGCATCATAATTATTCATCATCAGCCTACAACTAGATTAGCACCTGTACTAGAGCACTTTACTTGATTATTACAAACAATAATAACCATATCAAATTCATCATGTACTTTTCCTTGCTATCATCATTGTCATGAACCAAAGTTCTTTAGTGATTGCTACTTTTGCCGCTGCTCTGTCAAGTTCTCACTAACCGGGAGAGACGGCGATTCAAATCGAATTCCTATCCAGCTGGAGGGGTATTCCCATCACTCACCCAAGCTTCCCCTGCCGGAGAGCCAACGGGTCACATTTGATACGACTCCGGAATCGCGGTTCCGATAAGCGCCGCACTCCCAGGGCTACCACTCTGCTAGGGAGATCAGGAATTTTAACTCACCTGCCTTTGGGCTTACGCCAATGGTCCCCCGCACACCGCACTTCCTCCGGTAGTGCGCACTTTATACTTATCGACCTTCCGGCCTGAGTCATATTACTCGGCTTCGCGGTCGGAACGAGTTATCCGGCCAACTAAGTGTTAGGCATGCGGTCAACATGACAAGAGGATGTACAACGGTCGGTCCTTAACTGCCACAGACGGAGTTACTACAACCTTGCAAAACTCCGCCCGGCTTAAGTCAACTTAATCAGGTTCCATTCACGATAGCACATATAGACCATCGTATACCGACACAACCCTACATCGCGCAGGTGACAGGAAATCACCCGACTTCTACCGATTTAGCATGCTTAAGCTGCTACTCAATCCTAACTCTATAACCAAGGTATGGTGAGTTATCTGGACAAGGATTGGAGTAAAATGCAGCAAGGGTTCCATCACAACTCCTATACTTAATGCAGCAATAGATATAACATATTAAGTAAACTTTCGAAAGTAAAGGGAGGCTTAGAATGCTCCGGGGCTTGCCTTTCACGAACGAGGCGGGCTCGTGGTTCGGGCACTCAACTTCTTCTTCGGGCTCCTCGAGTCTGACTGGCTGAACCTCCACCTCCTGGCTGCCCTCCTGGCCTTCGGGGTTCGCCTGGAGCTCGTATGAAGCGGTCACGTCCGATGCACATATTGCATGCTCAACGAATAAGAAGATGTGCATAAACGGATGAATGCTTAACACATAATTAAACTCACTGGACACTCATTTACGGAGTAAACTTCTAAGTTAACTCAAAAAGGAAAACCACATGAATTAATCAAACTTAGACAAGTCAACCTATAATAGCAAGCAACACAAAAGAGAATAGCTCACTAAACAGATCATAACTAAAGCTACAAGGATCCAACAAATTCAAGCGAGGACATTCTAGAAAGCTTATGAAATTATCTACAAATCATATTTTAACATCACAGCCAGATTCATAGGTTAACCAAGTCATTTAAACAAAATTCCAGGTTCTGTCCCAGAAAAACAGAGAACACCTATTTCTGGAACCCCAACTTGGAACAGCTATAACTTTTAAACTACTAGGCCAAATGACCCCAAATTTAAACCACAGCTAGTACATAAAGTTTACAACAACTTTGATTTAGACAAGCCTCCCAGAAAACCAAGTTATCAACAAGTAAAGACTATATTACTCCCTTGCTGTCCAGAACAGCCTTTAACCCTTGAATTAATTATTTGATGACATAACCAAAACATAAACAATGCCAACCACATGGCTTAAGAACACAAGCACACAACAAGATAACCAGAACATCATAGGATGACCTCCAAACAATTACTAACAAGACATTTATTAATTTAATTCTAGAAAAGAGAATAAATACAAGATACTAGTAAAAGTGCTCAGAAACATCTACCAAAATTACAGAAGCACAAGTATAGCATCAAAGCATCACCATAAAAATTTCAGAGCAATTGTACATACCAATTTAAAGATATGCATTTAACATGTGACAAGGTGTTTATTTCATAAATTGAGAAACATGACTTATATTGTGTCAAACAACAGATTTCAGATTATTTACATATTATGAATACCATAAACAAGTTTACTACCAAAGTAGAGCATCAGCATACGTACCAGTTATTTTATATGTTTTACTTAAGGAAACAAGCCAAATCTCAAACATAAATTACATATCAAAGCCGCAGTACTCCGAAAATCATGAAATATTTATCATAGCCTTCTAGTACCATACAGAGACTACCATAAAAATTTCATAGCCAAATAAGCAGTATAACAAGAGATATGGATTTACTCATAAATAACAAGATTAAATCCTAATAAATATTTTTCCCAGAAAACATGGTTCATTTTATATTTTTATTAAAAACTAGCCATCTCAAGGAATACCATAAAATTGGTTTCACAAATTTTAGATCTCAAAAACAGGAGATATGATTTTTGCAAGAAAGCCAAAAAATCAAGATTTGAATAAAAGAAAAGGAGGGAAGGGAGGTGACACTGACAGCGGGCCCTGCATGTCAGGGTCAACTTCCCCACAGCCGAGGCGACTCTCGCCGGCGATTTCTCAGTGACGGCGAGGTCTCCGGCCAAACCAAGGGCACCATTGTGATCCCCAGACTCTAACGACTCGATTGATCCCCTTTTCCCCACGGCGGAGCCACCGGAAGGGGCTCGCCGTCGATCATGGCGGCTCGGCGGAGGTGCTCGGCGTTACGCCGGAGCCCTCAGGCCGATAGAGCGTGACCTAGGGTTTCCTACAGCACCAGCGGACTACGGCGAAGCTTCCTAGGTAAGCGGCTTGGCTTGAAACGTCGTGGAACGCGCTGACCACGGAAGACCCCAACTCCGGCGGAACACGGCGGCGCTGCGCACCGTGTCCGGCGACGGTGAGCGCGGTAGAGCGTCCACCAAGTGGCGCAAACGCTTGCTAGGAACCTAAGCGACCTCTAGGACCTAACCAGAGAAGACGAGCGGCTTCAAAGAGCTCGGCATTGAGTTCGCCGGAGAAGAAGGTGACGGCGACCCGATTTGGGGGAAGAAAGAAATGGTGGCTCACCGGTGGGTTTCACGGCGAGGTGATGGGTGAAGAATGGAGAGCAGTTCACGGCGGAGCTATGGGCGGAGTTTGGTGGACTGCGACGCAGCGAGGAGCGCGCACGAGCTCGCCGGAGTGAGCTCGCGACGGTGAGCTAGCTGCGGGCGCGTTTCTGGCGAGAGAGTGAGCGGAAGGAGAGAGTGGACGTGTCCACTACTTCCGGGGCGTCTCCGTGGAGGTCATGCGCGCGCTGAGAGCTGACGAGCGGGGCCAGGAGCGGTGTACGGGCGCCAAATGTCGACGGAGCTCTATCGCCGGTCGGCCAAGTCGACGAGCTCGGCTCCGATTCAGAGAAAACGCTGAAGGTCTGACAGAGCGACTTCGACGGTGATTATCTCCCAAACCAAAACGAATTAGGAGATGATGCAGTTGACAAAGTTGGAGTTCCAAGCGAGTTCTACAACATTTTCAACTAGAGCAAAAGCCAGATCGGCCTGGATTGAGAGATATGGAGTTTTCAAAACCGATCGGGCAAACTGTTTTTGTTCCCGGACTTAGAAAATTTCCTAAGTGATGGAAACAGCCCCAAATTTGCCTTACAAGCACTGTTTGAGCAAGATTTGTTCATTTTCATGAGATGGCCATAAAACAACTTTTGTTCCTTATAAAATTTGCTACAACTTTTCTGTAGAAAGTTTTGACATGCAAACATTTTATGAAACACTTTTTAAAAGCCTAAGCAAAAGAGGTTTCTAGGGCCTATTTGCACAAGTATGACTTAATTGATTATTTTGGAGAAATGATCAACATGAACATTGTTCCCAAGGTTAAGTTAAGCATAGATAAACTATTTAACAAGGCATAACACACAAACACAAGCATGGTTCACTCAAACATAAGCATAGGGAGCCTATTTAAGCAATTTAAATCACATTTTTGCATAGAATGACATGGCTCAAGGTAGATGATGATCATGACATGCTTGAGTAGAAGATGATGCTTATGTTATGCATGTGATTTATGCAACCATAACACTGGGGTGTTACAAACTTGATTGCTTGAAGATCGTTTCTGCACTTGAACTCTTATAAATTGGTCGGTTCTGTGACATATTGGGTGCATCGAAATTGATTTCAAGCATATGGTATGTTCCTTGCAAATCATGCACCTATCTTGCATCAAGATTAGCACTATCTCCAAATAGATCAAACCAAGCTTCCACTTGAGCCTCTTCACCGAAGTACCAATAGGTGCTTCCAAAATTGTTTCTTAGACTATGGTGCATTAGGCGCAAACCATGCACATATCTTGCACCGATACTAACACTATTTCTAAACAGACCAAAGCAAGATTCCATATGATACACATCATCAAGGAGTTATATCACGTGCATCCACATTGATTTCCAAGCATATGGTTTGTTCAATGCAAACCGTGCATCTATCTTGCATCAAGATTAGCACTATCTCCAAACAGACCGAACCGAGCTTCCACTTGAGCCTCTTCATCTAGGAGTACAAACAGGTGTGTCAAAAATGGTTTCTTAGACTATGGTGCATTAGGAACAAACTATGCACCTATCTTGCACCGAAAGTAACATTGTCTCCAAACAGACCGAAGCGAGATTCCATATGACACACGTCATATAGGAGTTCCATTGGGTGCGTCCAAATTGATTTCTTAACATATGGTACGTTGCATGCAAACCGTGCAACTATCTTGCATCAAGATTAGCACTATATCCGAACAGACCAAATCGAGCCTCCACTTGAGCCTCTTCAACTATGAGTACCATCGGGTGCGTCTAAAATGGTTTCTTAGCCTATGGTGCATTTGGCGTAAACCGTGCATATATCTTCTACCAAAACTAACACTCTCTCTAAACAAACCGAAGCAATTTTACATATGATACACATCATCAAAGAGTTATATCAGGTGCGACCTAATTGATTTCTGAGCATATCGTATGTTCCATGCAAACCGTGCATCTATCTTGCATAAAGATTAGCACTATCTCCAAACAGACCAAACCGAGCTTCCACTTGAGCCTCTTCATCTAGGAGTACAAATAGGTGTGTCAAAAATGGTTTCTTAGACTATGGTGCATTAGGCACAAACTATGCACCTATCTTGCACCGAAACTAACATTGTCTCCAAACAGACCGAAGCGAGATTGCATATGACACACGTCATCTAGGAGTTCCATTGGGTGCATCCAAATTGATTTCTTAACATATGGTACGTTGCATGCAAACTGTGCAACTATCTTGCATCAAGATTAGCACTATATCCGAATAGACCAAATCGAGCCTCCACTTGAGCCTCTTCAACTATGAGTACCATCAGGTGCGTCTAAAATGGTTTCTTAGCCTATGGTGCATTTGGCGTAAACCGTGCATATATCTTCTACCAAAACTAACACCCTCTAAACGAACCGAAGTAAGATTCCATATGACACACATCATCAAGGAGTTATATCAGGTGCATCCTAATTGATTTTTGAGCATATCGTATGTTCAATGCAAACCGTGCATCTATCTTGCATCATGATTAGCACTTTCTCCAAATATACCAAACTGAGCTTTCACTTGAGCCCCTTGACCTAGGAGTACCATCGGGTGTGTCCAAAATGGTTTCTGATCCTATGGTGCATTAGGTGCAAACTGTGCACCAATCTTGCACCGAAACTAACACCGTCTCTAAATAGACCGAAGTGAGATTCCATATGACATATGTCATCTAGCAGTTCCATCTGGTGCGTCCAAATTGATTTCTGAGCATATGGTATGTTCCATGCAAATCATGCACCTATCTTGCATCAAGATTAGCACTATCTCTAAACAGACCGAACCAAGCCTCCACTTGAGCCTCTTCAACTACGAATACCATCGGGTGCGTCTAAAATGGTTTCTTAGCCTATGGTGCATTAGGCGTAAACCGTGCACATATCTTCTACCAAAACTAACAGTCTCTAAACGAACCGAAGCAAGATTCCATATGACACATATCATCAAGGAGTTATATCAGGTGCGTCCTAATTGATTTCTGAGCATATCGAATGTTCCATGCAAACCGTGAATCTATATTGCATCAAGATTAGCACTATCTCCAAACAGACCAAACCGAGCTTTCACTTGAGCCCCTTGACCTAGGAGTACCATCGGGTGTGTCCAAAATGATTTCTTATCCTATGGTGCATTAGGTCCAAACTGTGCACCTATCTTGCACCGAAACAAACACTATCTCTAAATGGACCGAAGTGAGATTCCATATGACATATGTCATCTAGGAGTTCCATCTGGTGTGTCCAAATTGATTTCTGAGCATATGGTGTGTTCCATGCAAATCGTGCACTTATCTTGCATCCAGATTAGCACTATCTCTAATCACACTGAACCCAGCCTCCACTTGAGCCTCTTCGCCTAGGAGTACCAGCAGGTGCTTCCAAAATGGTTTCTTAGACTTTGGTGCATTAGGCGCAAACCGTGCACATTTCTTGCACCGAAACTAATATTGTCTCTAAGCACACCAAAGCGAGATTCCATATGACACACGTCATCAAGGAGTTCTATCAGGTGTGTTCAAATTAATTTCTAAGCATATGGTACTTTCCATGTAGACTGTGCATCTATCTTGCATCAAGATTAGCACTATCTCCAAATAGACCAAACCGAGCTTTCACTTGAGCCTTTTACCTAGGAGTATCATCGGGTACGTCCAAAATGGTTTCTTAGCCTATGCTGCATTACGTGCAAACCTTGCACCTATCTTGCACCGAAACTAACACTATCTCCAAACAGACCAAAGCAAGATTTTGTATGACACACGTCATCTAGGAGTTCCATCATGTGCGTCGAGATTGATTTCCAAGCATTTGGTATGTTCCATGCAAACCGTGCACCTATCATGCATTAAGATTAACACTATCTCCAAACAGACCGAACCGAGCATCCACTTGAGCCCCTTCACCTAGGAGTACCAACAGTGCATCCAAAATGGTTTCTTAGACTATGGTGCATTAGGTGCAAACTATGCACCTATCTTGCATTGAAACTAACAATATCTTCAAATGGACCGAAGCGAGATTCCATATGACACACATCATTGAGGAGTTCCATCGGGTGCATCTAAATTGATTTCAAATCATATGGTATGTTCCATGCAAACCGTGCACCTATCTTGTATCAAGATTAGCACTATCTCCAAATAGATAGAACCAAGCTTCCACTTGAGCCTCTTCATCTAGGAGTACAAACAGGTGCGTCAAAAATGGTTTCTTAGACTATGGTGCATTAGGCACAAACTATGCACCTATCTTGCTCCGAAACTAACATTGTCTCCAAACAGACCGAAGCGAGATTCCATATGACACACGTCATCTAGGAGTTCCATTGGGTGTGTCCAAATTGATTTCTTAACATATGGTACGTTGCATGCAAACTGTGCAACTATCTTGCATCAAGGTTAGTACTATATCCGAACAGACCAAATCGAGCGTCCACTTGAGCCTCTTCAACTACGAGTACCATCGGGTGCGTCTAAAATGGTTTCTTAGCCTATGTTGCATTAGGTGTAAACCATGAACATATCTTCTACCAAAACTAACACTCTCTAAACGAACCGAAGTAAGATTCCATATGACTCACATCATCAAGGAGTTATATCAAGTGCATCCTAATTCTTTTCTGAGCATATCGTATGTTCAATGCAAACCGTGCATCTATCTTGCATCAAGATTAGCACTTTCTCCAAATAGACCAAACTGAGCTTTCACTTGAGCCCCTTGACCTAGGAGTACCATCGGGTGCGTCCAAAATGGTTTCTGATCCTATGGTGCGTTAGGTGCAAACTGTGCACCTATCTTGCACCGAAACTAACACTGTCTCTAAACGGACCGAAGTGAGATTCCATATGACATATGTCATCTAGCAGTTCCATCTGGTGCGTCCAAATTGATTTCTGAGCATATGGTATGTTCCATGCAAATCATGCACCTATCTTGCATCAAGATTAGCACTATCTCTAAACAGACCGAACCAAGCCTCCACTTGAGCCTGTTCACCTAGGAGTACCAACAGGTGCTTCCAAAATGGTTTCTTAGACTTTGGTGCATTAGGCGCAAACTGTGCACATATTTTGCGCCAAAACTAATACTGTCTCTAAGCACACCAAAGCGAGATTCTATATGACACACATCATCAATGAGTTCTATCAGGTGTGTCCAAATTAATTTCTAAGAAAATGGTACGTTCCATGCAGACTCTGCATCTATCTTGCATCAAGATTAGCACTATCTCCAAATAGACCAAACCGAGCTTTCACTTGAGCCTTTTACCTAGGATTACCATCGGGTGTGTCCAAAATGGTTTTTTAGCCTATGCTGCATTATGTGCAAACCTTGCACCTATCTTGCACCGAAACTAACACTGTCTCCAAATAGACCAAAGCAAGATTTTATTTGACACACGTCATCTAGGAGTTCCATCATGTGCGTCGAGATTAATTTCTAAGCATTTGGTATGTTCCATGCAAACCGTGCACCTATCTTGCATTAAAATTAACACTATCTCCAAACAGACCGAACCGAGCATCCACTTGAGCCCCTTCACCTAGGAGTACCAACAGTGCGTCCAAAATGGTTTCTTAGACTATGGTGCATTAGGTGCAAACTATGCACCTATATTGCACTGAAACTAACAATATCTCCAAATGGACCAAAGCGAGATTCCATATGACACACGTCATTAAGGAGTTTCATCGGGTGAATCTAAATTGATTTCGAAGCATATGGTATGTTCCATGCAAACCGTGCACCTATCTTGCATCAAGATTAGCACTATCTCCAAATAGATAGAACTAAGCTTCCACTTGAGCCTCTTCATCTAGGAGTACAAACAGGTGCGTCAAAAATGGTTTCTTAGACTATGGTGCATTAGGCACAAAGTATGCACCTATCTTGCACCAAAACTAACATTGTCTCCAAACAGACCGAAGCGAGATTCCATATGACAAACGTCATCTAGGGGTTCCATTGCGTGCGTCCAAATTGATTTCTTAATATATGGTACGTTGCATGCAAACTGTGCAACTATCTTGCTTCAAGATTAGTACTATATCTAAACAGACCAAATCGAGCCTCCACTTGAGCCTCTTCAACTACGAGTAACATTGGGTGCGTCTAAAATGGTTTCTTAGCCTATGTTGCATTAGGCGTAAACTGTGCACATATCTTCTACCAAAACTAACACTCTCTCGAAATGAACCAAAGCAAGATTCCATATGACACGCATCATCAAGGAGTTATATGAGGTGCATCCTAATTGATTTCTGAGCATATCGTATGTTCAATGCAAACCGTGCATCTATGTTGCATCAAGATTACCACTATCTCCAAATAGACCAAACTGAGATTTCACTTGAGCCCTTGTCCTAGGAGTACCATCAGGTGCGTCCAAAATGGTTTCTGGTCCTATGGTGCATTAGGTGCAAACTGTGCACCTATCTTGCACCGAAACAAACACTGTCTCTAAACAGACCGAAGTGAGATTCCATATGACATATGTCATCTAGCAGTTCCATCTGGTGCGTCCAAATTGATTTCTGAGCATATGGTATGTTCCATGCAAATCATGCACCTATCTTGCATCAAGATTAGCACTATCTCTAAACAGACCGAACCAAGCCTCCACTTGAGCCTCTTCACCTAGGAGTACCAACAGATGCTTCCAAAATGGTTTCTTAGACTTTAGTGCATTAGGCGCAAACCGTGCACATATTTTGCACCAAAACTAATACTGTCTCTAAGCACACCAAAGTGATATTCCATATGACACACGTCATCAAGGAGTTCTGTCGGGTGTGTCCAAATTAATTTCTAAGCATATGGTACGTTCCATGCAGATCGTGCATCTACCTTGCATCAAGATTAGCACTATCTCCAAATAGACCAAACCGAGCTTTCACTTGACCTTTTTACCTATGAGTACCATCGGGTGCGTCCAAAATAGTTTCTTAGCCTATGCTGCATTATGTGCAAACCTTGCACCTATCTTACACCAAAACTAACACTGTTTCCAAACAGACCAAAGCAAGATTTTCTATGACACACGTAATCTAGGAGTTCCATCATGTGTGTTGTTGATATTTGGTAACGCAATAAGGAAATGATCCGCAAGCGCACGGATATCGGTGAGCATTTCACCCGGGAGGTATTCCAGAGTATCGTATTTATATTTTTACAACTGGGAGAAAGGGTGCATCTGACTAACCAAATCTATTGCTACTATCCCTTTAGGCTACAAAGAATGTTTCTCGATGTGAGTGATGTACAGAGAAGACTGCAACCGTAGTCTCGTTCTAACCTTGGTAAGGATGATCTACTGTTCTATTGGGGAGGCTCACGGAATCTAGACAACACAAAGGATGTTCGACCCGCACCTATAAACCCTACCCGTCCTGCTAACAAGATATGGGATACAAAGGTAACTCGGAAATGTCACGTTCCTCGCTACTACCACGGTCCAGCTAGTCAGGGGATATCTATGAGTACCCTAGCCTAAACACCACATTTACGCTAGCAATGATTACTCTAGTACTCAACCGGAAGAGGATTAAAGTAAACTCATAAACCAAAGAACAATAAAACAAGAACTTACTAGAATTTATAAGTCGAATTACTGAAGAATCTTAGAAGCAAGCCTCGGGTTAGGAGACTTGATCCCGCAGGTACAACTCGGAGTAGACACCGACAGGCCGCCCTTCCTCCGATCTACACCTCTACTCTATCTCTCTCAATCTAGTAGAAACTAGAAGATCTATTTCTACTTACATTGGTTGCTAAGCCTAAAAAGGAATATTATTTAGAGAAGAGGTTTTCCTTCGAGGGCACCCCTCAATTTCTATGATAACTTCTTGTCTTCTCCAGGGGTCAGGGGGGTCTCCTTATATAGTCCTCCTCCTCTATGCGTTTTTGGGTCGGTAGGCGAGGTGGTACTACATTATCTTTGATCTATTAGGTCGGTGGAACGTCGTGTGCGAAGAGAGACCCGAACGGAGTCCAAAGGGGGGCGGGCGCCCAGGTCCTCAGGGCGGGCGCCCTGGGCCTGGCCCCATTCGGCCTTCGCTTCCTTCCCGTGGCTTCTAGAGTCTTCTAGATGATAGAAAATTGCGCGGTGCGTTGATATCTCTATGTAATCCTGACATGTGGGCCTTTCTTCCTTATTTCCTGATAACCCCCTGCAGAAATAGACAAACACCAAAACTCATGGAATTCTGTCAGATAAAACCCTAAGTCTAGATGTTGATTTCATTTGGATCCTTTTCTTTGTTTATTTGATAATTAAATTTGATACTTAAGGACCGTCAACAAACTCCCCCAAGCTTACCTCTTGCTCGTCCCTGAGCAAGGATGAACTCAAGAGTTTCTGCAGTGGTTTCATGCCTTAAAAGTACACACGCATTCAAGCAAGATCTCATCTCTGAGTTAGAATAAACCGTTAAGACTTAAAACTTACTCATTTTACCTTTCACCATGGGGCTTGTAACCGTTACTTGTGTCTTGAGCAGTTAAAAGATAGAACGGTCAAGTCAAGCGCCATGTCTCTTATTCTTGATCAGCTATAGCTCTGGGGTTTTTGCAGATTTTCAAATAAAACTCAGAGATTCCTTATATGACTCTCTCAGATCTCTCTTTTGTGGTATTTCTAGATCCTTACCAAGGCAGTAATGGTATATGCCTTCTCTCAAAGTATGTGGTATTTTTGGTATGAGCCCTAGTGATATTGCCTTCTCTCTCACCCTACTCTAATAAGGTTCTGATATCTGGAGCTCATAGGTGGGAGACAGCTAATACATACTTACAAGACATTTATTGCATAGTCAAGCCATGGATCCAGAGAAACAAGTCAATAAGTCAAATCAAGATGTGCTTGTGTGGCGAATGAATGGTGTATGGTGATGATGATGATAATAATGGTGAAAGTCTAATTCTACTTTTGCTCTTTTGAGGGGATACATACCTTTCTTGCACTTTGAACCTTTTTGGGGAGAATGAGATCCTCTATATTTTCTTTTTCTTTCCTCTCAGGTGGGTATCTTGTACCCCTAATTCTACTGTCGGACACTTGTCCATTTTTACCTCTCGTCTCACTTTTTCTTTTCTTTCGAGGTTCCGGGCACTTGCCCCTTTTTATTTCCTCGTATTTTTCCTCTTCTTTTTTTAGAGCACTCATCTCCTTAAATAATATAGCAAGTGGTAGTAACCAAGATAACTCGAGCATTTATTTCACAGGGAATAACAGGGATAGGAAAATATTTTTGGCTATTCTCTCCCGGATTAGGAGTAGAATAATTTCGGGTGAATGTAGAGATGGAAATGAGTGGATATATGTGGATGGTACTTCCGGAGTAGAAGTAGCATGTATGAGTAAACGTCCAAGTGAATCTTGATTTTAACCACATGACAAGCTCCTAAGGGTATACACAGCTTGACCACACTCAATGCTCATAAGCAGTAAAAAGTAAATATGTGGCTCAAAGTCTAATAAGCATGTATATATGGCTGTGGTAGGAATTTAAACTCTCATCATACAGGAACTCATCATGTGTTATTTTAAAGATTTTCAAAGATAAAATTCTCCAGAATTCTAGCATCTCTAGGAACAGATAAACAGCAGCTCAACCTTCCCATATCATATCCGTTACCGACTTAGACTTTAAATCAAGTACTCTTCCCACAAGTTCAGGTTTAGAGCAAATCTTACTTCATAACAGTCATGCCTAAACTTGAGAGAGATTTCAATTTTAAGAACTAGTCATGGCAGAGCAACTATTCATCATTTCCATGTGAGAGTTTATCATGAGGGTTCATAGCAAACTTTATTTATTTATTTAGCAAACTAAGCAAAGATATATATAAAAGCACAAAATCTTTATTTGGATTTTCATGATTATGCATCTTTTATTATTTGAGTAAAGTATAAACGCGAGTAGAAACACTTAGCTGGATAAATGGAGGTGCTCTCCCCCAAGCTGGATTTTGACGTAATTTCTTCTGATGTAGCTAGCAGGTGGTGGAGGTGTATTTGAATGTCGGCAGCACCCTGACATCGATTAGGATGTCCTCCGTCTGCTAGTCTTCTTTGATCCTTCAATTCTATGGAGCTCAAATAGACAACAAAGCTTTGTGGAACTGGTTAAGTGTTAGCATAAATATCTAGCCTTTATCATGTTGAGCCTCCTCAATAAATGTTACTTATTTAGCAGGATCATGCACTTATTATTTTTATATTTTTATTGTAAGATGAAAACTTATTTATTTTATTTTTATGCCACCACAGTGAATGTACTTATGGGTTTTATGCCATGAGCATACTCACATGGGGCTTACTATTTTTTTAACATTTTTATTTTCTTTTCAAGATAGCATGAACCTGATTAACTAAGCAAACTATTGAATGGAAAGGATAACTACCAAGTTTACCTCTTGGCAAGGCGTTCGGTGTTTTTAAGTCCTCCGAACGGGACTCCTTGTGTTTTCAGTCGTCCTGGGATTCGCTAGGTGGCGTAGTCGGTGATTCCGGCGGCGCCTCCTCTTCGTGTATAACTATCTTCTCTCTCCACACCTGACTCGGTGCTACGGTCTCCTCAGGGCAGTTCTGTTCAAGCTGTATGTCTTCAGACCTTACCACTTCTCCTTTGTAGTCTGCCCATCCATCCTTCATGATTTGCCTCCTCTGGTTGCGATTGCGTTGTCTTCTTCTTGTCCTGACCTGCTTAGAGTCTTCAACTAAATAGTTAGGGTAAGTAAAACAGCGGCATACCTTCTCAGAGGAGAAGTGTATGTGGACTTCTCCAGTTCCAATATTGATGATGGCTTTGATGGTGTTAAGGAACGGTCTTCCAAGGATGGTGGGTGGATCGTACTCGTCTTCTCCCATGCCAATGACCTGAAAATCATCTGGAGCTGAATGTATGTTGGTTGTAGGGGCATGGTTCCATGCAGGAGCTGATAAGTGACTACGGCCATTATGTTGACGTCAGATCCGGTGTCGTAGTGTGTCTTCTAAAAAGAGTATCTGTTGATTGTGCACTCGATGCTTGGAAAACTAGGGTCGTCCTTCTTGATCAGGAATGGCGACTTGAGTCGACGATTTTGACCTCCTCCGACAAGGATTCAATGTTTTAAGTATTCTGGTCAAGACTCCTCACTGTCTTCATCCTTTAGGTGCATCATTTGATTAGGTGTGGACATTGACGTCTGCACCTCTTGATATGGAGTCACCTATGTTCTTTGTTTGCCCAGCAGTTCGAAGTGCGGTGTTGGCAATATCCTGCTCAGTGTGTTTGTGCTCATAGATCCAAGTCCTTCACTTGGTGGAGTCTGGGAGTTGTAAAACTCCTCCATGTTTTGTTTGAAGTGTACCTATTCATAGAGATAAGGCAGAGATCAAGTGCATGGGCCCTGTTGGTGGAAAACACCAACAGAACCAAAAGTGTATTGTTCTTCTCTAACCTTAAGCATAGTGAGCAAGACAAAGTTGATGGATCATGAGTGTAGCATTTAAAACATTTGTTAGATCAGATGGCTCAACCTAATGGAAAGATAATCTATCTATATTTATGTTTTGTTTATATCTTCCCAAGATTGAATGTGCAACATTTTAGCTTATATGTTTAGGAGCGTGGGATCACGAAGGTAGTACTAAGAACAAAGATTAAAGGACTAAACATGTTGAATTAATTGGGTTGATTAATTTGGAGCTTCAAATCATACATGTTTGTCTCTTTATTTTATGTGAACGCTAGAACCAAGGAGAAGCTTATAAAAGTGATAGTCAAGTACCTTAAAATGTTACCTTACTTGAAGTGTGACGGTACAGTATCACCTTGTGGAAGCTTTCCTTTGTTAGCGGTTGTGCATCGTGTTTGTGGCACCCTCCATGAATCATCTCTTATGAGCTACGTCTTTCTTGTGCAAATTGTTAAACTTCATGTGTCACTTTCTTCATCTACAATGCGAGTTTATCTCAGGACTTCCCAGGTTGATATTGAAAGTTTTCCTGCAGGGGTTAGTCCAACAAATAATCCCATATCTACTATAGCATACTATCGGCTCAAAAATCAACCTAGACACCATGTCTAATTTGATTTAGAAGGGCATTTTAACCTAAGCACCATGCTTAATTAAGAGATAAATGAAACTATTCCAAACCTAGACATATACTAAAGCAAATAAAGGTAGCATGAGAGCATTTATAGAGATCTACTTAAGTGGAAATGAAGTAGTGTACTTAGTATTTAACAAATTGAGCATGTCTCAAAGGTAAGGACAACCAACGTAGCAACATGGCAAAAGACGTTTTTATGTAAAGTACTCCCCCAAGCTTGAATTTTGCAAAATTCAAGTTTGGATGAATTTAATTCAACGTTGTGTGATGGTTGGTTGGACATACCTTGTACTTGTCATTCATCCCATCTTCTTGCTCCAATCCTGGAAAGGTTAGTGGCAAGAATACCCGAAGGAATATTTCTACAATTATCTTAATATGCTAAATACACAAGGCAATGTTGCAAATAATTAAAAGTTCATGTTATGATCTGATAAGTGCTTGTTTTAGAACACTAAGCTTGTCCTTGGGAAACCATCAATTTATGTCGGCGAAGTGGTTTCCCCTCCAACACCTACCTATATCAAGATCAACTCAACGAGATCTGCAATATTTATTATAGACATATGCATCGACAACCGCCCTTTTAAAGTTTTTATAAATAGAAAGGAAGAAGGGGTTGGAGATCTCAAATGTGGTAAGGATGGAGAGACAAATTGATTGGAGAGATGTTTTATATGAGCAAGGACTGGGTGAGGTATTTATGAAATAACTTCCATGCTCACTGTTGTTTCTCTCATTCTCAAACTCCAAGGATGATTCTTCAAGAATGCTTAAAATTCCTCTAGGATTGTCTCTCAAGTTTGTTTTATCTATCCATTCAATGGTGATAGCACATGGATTTTTAATGCCCTCTAGCCATTGATGTTGCTCTTCTCGATCCTCCATCTTATGCATGGGATGTCTAGAGAGATTCATAGGATTATCGGGAGGTTCAAGAGAAAAAGCATAGTAGAAATTATTAAGCTCAAGGATGGGTTGGATAGCCGAATTATGGGATTGAAATATTTGGAAATCGGCTATTGAAACTTCCTCTCCTTGTATGGGAGATGATTCCTTCTCTATCTCTAAGATTTTTCTATGAAGACTAGTACAAGAAGGATGTCCACGAATGAAGACATACCTTCCTTTACTAATAGATAAAGAAAGAAGGACTCTACCAAAGGTTATATGATTAAGACCAATGTGAAAATATCTAGAAAAAACATGGTCTTGTAGAACTAGGTCTAAACCAGAATTTATAAAAAGATTAACAGATTCCCTAGGTGTAGCTAAAAGTGCATTATCTTTTTGATTAAAAGATAGGACCTCGGCTATAGAAAAGGGTTGGTTTTGACCTATTGCAATCAACTCCGGACACAGATCATAATTAGGGGCAGGACTTGTTGACTCCCATGGTCTATGGCTGGTCTCCGAAGGTGCAAAGAATTTAATAATAGGTATGGAATTTGAGTTATCCATAAAGATAAAAATAAAAAGATAAAAAAATAAAAGTATAAAAGTATAATACAAGATAATAGCAAGACTCAAAGTTATCTCAGCAAACCGTCTTTCTCCCCGGCAACGGCGCCAGAAATGCTTGTTGATATTTGGTAACGCAATAAGGAAATGATCCGCAAGCGCACGGATATCGGTGAGCATTTCACCCGGGAGGTCTTCCAGAGTATCGTATTTATATTTTTACCACTGGGAGAAAGGGTGCATCTGACTAACCAATTCTATTGCTACTATCCCTTTAGGCTACAAAGAATGTTTCTCGATGTGAGTGATGTACAGAGAAGACTGCAACCGTAGTCTCGTTCTAACCTTGGTAAAGATGATCTACTATTCTATTGGGGAGGCTCACGGAATCTAGACAACACAAAGGATGTTCGACCCACACCTATAAACCCTACCCGTCCTGCTAACAAGATATGGGATACAAAGGTAACTCGGAAATATCACGTTCCTCGCTACTACCACGGTCCAACTAGTCAGGGGATATCTATGAGTACCCTAGCCTAAACACCACGTTTACGCTAGCAATGATTACTCTAGTATTCAACCGGAAGAGGATTAAAGTAAACTCATAAACCAAAGAACAATAAAACAAGAACTTACTAGAATTTAGAAGTCGAATTACTGAAGAATCTTAGAAGCAAGCCTCGGGTTAGGAGACTTGATCCCGCAGGTACAACTCGGAGTAGACACCTACAGGCCGGCCTTCCTCCGATCCACACCTCCACTCTATCTCTCTCAATCTAGTAGAAACTAGAAGATCTATTTCTACTTACATTGGTTGCTATGTCTAAAAAGAAATATTATTTAGAGAAGAGGTTTTCCTTCGAGGGCACCCCTCAATCTCTATGATAACTTCTTGTCTTCTCCAGGGGTCAGGGGGGTCTCCTTATATAGTCCTCCTCCTCTATGCATTTTTGGGTCGGTAGTCGAGGTGGTACTACATTATCTTTGATCTATTAGGTCGGTGGAACGTCGTGTGCGAAGAGAGTCCCGAACGGAGTCCAAAGGGGGGCGGGCGCCCAGGTCCTCAGGGCGGGCGCCCTGGGCCTGGCCCCTTTCGGCCTCCGCTTCCTTCCCGTGGCTTCTGGAGTCTTCTAGATGATAGAAAATTGCGCGGTGCGTTGATATCTCTATGTAATCCTGATATGTGGGCCTTTCTTCCTTATTTCCTGATAACCCCCTGCAGAAATAGACAAACACCAAAACTCGTGGAATTCTGTCAGATAAAACCCTAAGTCTAGATGTTGATTTCATTTGGATCCTTTTCTTTGTTTATTTGATAATTAAATTTGATACTTAAGGACCGTCAACATGCGTCTAGATTTATTTCCAAGCATTTGGTATGTTCCATGCAAAACGTGCACCTATCTTGCAACAAGATTAGCACTATCTCCAAACAGACCAAACCGAGCATCCACTTGAGCCCCTTCACCTAGGAGTACCAACAAGTGCGTCCAAAATAGTTTCTTAGACTATGGTGCATTAGGTTCAAACTGTGCACCTATCTTGCATCGAAACTAACAATGTCTCCAAATGGACTGAAGCGAGATTCCATATAACACGCGTCATCAATGAGTTCCATCGGGTGCATCCAAATTGATTTCCAAGCATATGGTATGTTCCATGCAAACCATGCGCCTACCTTGCATAAGAATTAGCACTATCACCAAACTAACCGAACCAAGCTTCCACTTGAGCCCCTTCACCTAGTAGTACTAAATAGTGCGTCCAAAATGGTTTCATAGACTATGGTGCATTAGGCGCAAACTATGCAGCTATCTTGCACTAAAACTTACAATGTCTACAAACAGACCGATGCAAGATTCCATATGACACACGTCATCTAGGAGTTCCATTGGGTGCGTCCAAATTGATTTCTAAGCATATGGTATGTTCTTTGCAAATCATGCACCTATCTTGCATCATATTAGCACTATCTCCAAATAGATCAAACCGAGCTTCCACTTGAGCCTCTTCACTGAAATACCAACAGGTGCTTTCAAAATGGTTTCTTAGACTATGGTGCATTAGGCACAAAACATGAACATATCTTGCACCGAAACTAACAATGTTTCTAAACAGACCAAAGCAAGATTCCATATGACACACGTCATCAAGGAGTTCCATCGGGTGCATCCAAATTGATTTCCAAGCATATGGTATGTTCCATGCAAACCGTGCACCTATCTTGCATCAAAATTAGCACTATCTCCAAACAGACTGAAGCGAGCTTCCATTTGAGCCTCTTCATCTAGGAGTACAAACAGGTGTGTCAAAAATGGTTTCTTAGACTATGGTGCATTAGGCACAAACTATGCACCTATCTTGCACCGAAACTAACATTGTCTCCAAACAGACCGAACCGAGATTCCATATGACACACGTCATCTAGGAGTTCCATTGGGTGCGTCCAAATTGATTTCTTAACATATGGTACGTTGGATTTCTGAGCATACGTTCCATGCAGACTGTGCATCTATCTTGCATCAAGATTAGCACTATCTCCAAACAGACCAAACCGAGCTTTCACTTGAGTCCCTTGACCTAGGAGTACCATCGGGTGTGTCCAAAATGGTTTCTTATCCTATGGTTGGTGCAAACTGTGCACCTATCTTGCACCGAAAATAACAGTGTCTCTAAACAGACCGAAGTGAGATTCCATATGACATATGTCATCTAGGAGTTCCATCTGGTGCGTCCAAATTGATTTCTGAGCATATGGTATGTTCCATGCAAATCGTGCACCTATCTTACATCAAAATTAGCACTATCTCTAAACACACTGAACCGAGCCTCCACTTGAGCCTCTTCACCTAGGAGTACCAACAGGTGCTTCCAAAATGGTTTCTTAGACTTTGGTGCATTAGGCGCAAACCGTGCACATTTCTTGCACCGAAACTAATACTGTCTCTAAGCACACCAAAGCGAGATTCCATATGACACACGTCATCAAGGAGTTCTATCAGGTGTGTCAAAATTAATTTCTAAGCATATGGTACATTCCATGCACACTGTGCATCTATCTTGCATCAAGATTAGCACTATCTCCAAATAGACCCAACCGAGCTTTCACTTGAACCTTTTACCTAGGAGTACCATCGGGTGCGTCCAAAATGGTTTCTTAGCCTATGCTGCATTATGTGCAAACCTTGCACCTATCTTGCACCAAAACTAACACGGTCTCCAAACAGACCAAAGCAAGATTTTGTATGGCACACGTCATCTAGCAGTTCTATCATGTGCGTCGAGATTGATTTCCAAGCATTTGGTTTGTTCCATGCAAACCATGCACCTATCTTGCATTAAGATTAGCACTATCTCCAAACAGACCGAACCGAGCATCCACTTGAGCCCCTTCACCTAGGAGTACCAACAGTGCATCCAAAATGGTTTCTTAGACTATGGTGCATTAGGTGCAAACTATGCACCTATCTTGCACTGAAACTAACAATATCCCCAAATGGACCAAAGCGAGATTCCATATGACACACGTCATTAAGGAGTTCCATCGGGTGCATCTAAATCGATTTCGAAGCATATGGTATGTTCCATGCAAACCGTGCCCTATCTTGCATCAAGATTAGCACTATCTCCAAATAGACCAAACCAAGCTTCCACTTGAGCCTCTTCATCTAGGAGTACAAAAAGGTGCGTCAAAAATGGTTTCTTAGACTATGGTGCATTAGGCACAAAGTTTGCACCTATATTGCACCGAAACTAACATTGTCTCCAAACAGACCGAAGCGAGATTCCATATGACACACGTCATCTAGGAGTTCCATTGGGTGCGTCCAAATTGATTTCTTAACATATGGTACGTTGCATGCAAACTGTGCAACTATCTTGCATCAAGATTAGTACTATATCCAAACAGACCAAATCGATCCTCCACTTGAGCCTCTTCAACTACGAGTACCATCGGGTGCGTCTAAAATGGTTTCTTAGCCTATGTTGCATTAGGCGTAAATCGTGCACATATCTTCTACCAAAACTAACACTCTCTCTAAACAAACCGAAGTAAGATTCCATATGACACACATCATCAAGGAGTTATATCAGGTGCATCCTAATTGATTTCTGAGCATATCGTATGTTCAATGCAAACCGTGCATCTATCTTGCATCAAGATTAGCACTATCTCCATATAGACCAAACTGAGCTTTCACTTGAGCCCCTTGACCTAGGAGTACCATCGGGTGCGTCCAAAATGGTTTCTGATCCTATGGTGCATTAGGTGCAAACTGTGCACCTATCTTGCACCGAAACTAACACTGTCTCTAAACGGACCGAAGTGAGATTCCATATGACATATGTCATCTAACAGTTCCATCTGGTGCGTCCAAATTGATTTCTGAGCATATGGTATGTTCCATGCAAATTATGCACCTATCTTGCTTCAAGATTAGCACTATCTCTAAACAGACCGAACCAAGCCTCCACTTGAGCCTCTTCACCTAGGAGTACCAACAGGTGCTTCCAAAATGGTTTCTTAGACTTTGGTGCATTAGGCGCAAACCGTGCACATTTCTTGCACCGAAACTAATACTATCTCTAAGCACACCAAAGCGAGATTCCATATGACACACGTCATCAAGGAGTTCTATCAGGTGTGTCCAAATTAATTTCTAAGCATATGGTACGTTCCATGCATACTGCGCATCTATCTTGCATCAAGATTAGCACTATCTCCTAATAGACGAAACTGAGCTTTCACTTGAGCCCTTTACCTAGGAGTACCATCGGGTGCGTCCAACATGGTTTCTTAGCATATGCTGCATTATGTGCAAACCTTGCACCTATCTTGCACCAAAACTAACATTGTCTCCAAACAGACCAAAGCAAGATTTTGTATGACACACGTCATCTAGGAGTTCCATCATGTGCGTCGAGATTGATTTTCAAGCATTTGGTATGTTCCATGCAAACCGTGCACCTATCTTGCATTCATATTAACACTATCTCCAAACAGACCGAACCGAGCATCCACTTGAGCCCCTTCACCTAGGAGTACCAACAGTGCGTGCAAAATGGTTTCTTAGACTATGGTGCATTAGGTGCAAACTATGCACCTATCTTGCACTGAAACTAACAATATCTCCAAATGGACCGAAGCGAGATTCCATATGACACACGTCATTAAGGAGTTCCATCGGGTGCATCTAAATTGATTTCGAAGCATATGGTATATTCCATGCAAACCGTGCAGCTATCTTGCATCAAGATTAGCACTATCTCCAAATAGACCGAACCAAGCTTCCACTTGAGCCTATTCATCTAGGATTACAAACAGGTGCGTCAAAAATAGTTTCTTAGACTATGGTGCATTAGGCACAAACTATGCACCTATCTTGCACCGAAACTAACATTACCTCCAAACAGACCGAAGCGAGATTCCAAATGACACACGTCATCTAGGAGTTCCATTGGGTGCGTCCAAATTGATTTCTTAACATATGGTACGTTGCATGCAAATTGTGCAACTATCTTGCATCAAGGTTAGTACCATATCCGAACAGACCAAATCGAGCCTCCACTTGAGCCTCTTCAACTACGAGTACCATCGGGTGCGTCTAAAATGGTTTCTTAGCCTATGTTGCATTAGGCGTAAATCGTGCACATATCTTCTACCAAAACTAACACTCTCTCTAAACAAACCGAAGTAAGATTCCATATGACACACATCATCAAGGAGTTATATCAGGTGCATCCTAATTGATTTCTGAGCATATCGTATGTTCAATGCAAACCGTGCATCTATCTTGCATCAAGATTAGCACTATCTCCATATAGACCAAACTGAGCTTTCACTTGAGCCCCTTGACCTAGGAGTACCATCGGGTGCGTCCAAAATGGTTTCTGATCCTATGGTGCATTAGGTGCAAACTGTGCACCTATCTTGCACCGAAACTAACACTGTCTCTAAACGGACCGAAGTGAGATTCCATATGACATATGTCATCTAACAGTTCCATCTGGTGCGTCCAAATTGATTTCTGAGCATATGGTATGTTCCATGCAAATTATGCACCTATCTTGCTTCAAGATTAGCACTATCTCTAAACAGACCGAACCAAGCCTCCACTTGAGCCTCTTCACCTAGGAGTACCAACAGGTGCTTCCAAAATGGTTTCTTAGACTTTGGTGCATTAGGCGCAAACCGTGCACATTTCTTGCACCGAAACTAATACTATCTCTAAGCACACCAAAGCGAGATTCCATATGACACACGTCATCAAGGAGTTCTATCAGGTGTGTCCAAATTAATTTCTAAGCATATGGTACGTTCCATGCATACTGTGCATCTATCTTGCATCAAGATTAGCACTATCTCCTAATAGACGAAACTGAGCTTTCACTTGAGCCCTTTACCTAGGAGTACCATCGGGTGCGTCCAACATGGTTTCTTAGCATATGCTGCATTATGTGCAAACCTTGCACCTATCTTGCACCAAAACTAACATTGTCTCCAAACAGACCAAAGCAAGATTTTGTATGACACACGTCATCTAGGAGTTCCATCATGTGCGTCGAGATTGATTTTCAAGCATTTGGTATGTTCCATGCAAACCGTGCACCTATCTTGCATTCATATTAACACTATCTCCAAACAGACCGAACCGAGCATCCACTTGAGCCCCTTCACCTAGGAGTACCAACAGTGCGTGCAAAATGGTTTCTTAGACTATGGTGCATTAGGTGCAAACTATGCACCTATCTTGCACTGAAACTAACAATATCTCCAAATGGACCAAAGCGAGATTCCATATGACACACGTCATTAAGGAGTTCCATCGGGTGCATCTAAATTGATTTCGAAGCATATGGTATGTTCCATGCAAACCGTGCACCTATCTTGCATCAAGATTAGCAGTATCTCCAAATAGACCGAACCAAGCTTCCACTTGAGCCTCTTCATCTAGGAGTACAAACAGGTGCGTCAAAAATGGTTTCTTAGACTATGGTGCATTAGGCACAAACTATGCACCTATCTTGCAGCGAAACTAACATTGTCTCCAAACAGACCGAAGCGAGATTCCATATGACACACGTCACCTAGGAGTTCCATTGGGTGCGTCCAAATTGATTTCTTAACATATGGTTCGTTGCATGCAAACTGTGCAACTATCTTACATCAAGGTTAGTACTATATCCGAACAGACCAAATTGAGCCTCCACTTGAGCCTCTTCAACTACGAGTACCATCGGGTGCGTCTAAAATGGTTTCTTAGCCTATGGTGCATTAGGCGTAAACTGTGCACATATCTTCTACCAAAACTAACATTGTCTCTAAACCAACCGAAGCAAGATTCCATATGACACAAATCATCATGGAGTTATATCAGGTGCATCCCAATTGGTTTCTGAGCATATCGTATGTTCCATGCAAACCGTGCATCTATCTTGCATCAAGATTAGCACTATCTCCAAAGAGACCAAATCGAGCTTTCACTTGAGTCCCTTGACCTAGGAGTACCATCGGGTGTGTCCAAAATGGTTTCTTATCCTATGGTTGGTGCAAACTGTGCACCTATCTTGCACCGAAAATAACAGTGTCTCTAAACAGACCGAAGTGAGATTCCATATGACACATGTCATCTAGGAGTTCCATCTGGTGCGTACAAATTGATTTCTGAGCATATGGTATGTTCCATGCAAATCGTGCACCTATCTTACATCAAAATTAGCACTATCTCTAAACACACTGAACCGAGCCTCCACTTGAGCCTCTCCACCTAGGAGTACCAACAGGTGCTTCCAAAATGGTTTCTTAGACTTTGGTGCATTAGGCGCAAACTGTGCACATATCTTGCACCGAAACTAATACTATCTCCAAGCACACCAAAGCGAGATTCCATATGACACACGACATCAAGGAGTTCTATCGGGTGTGTCCAAATTAATTTCTAAGCATATGGTACGTTCCATGTAGACCGTGCATCTATCTTGCATCAAGATTAGCACTATCTCTAAATAGACCAAACTGAGCTTTCACTTAAGCCTTTTACCTAGGAGTACCATCGGGTGCGTCCAATATGGTTTCTTAGCCTATGCTGCATTATGTGCAAACTTTGCACCTATCTTGCACTGAAACTAACACTATCTCTAAGCAGACCAAAGCAAGATTTTATATGACACACATCATCTAGGAGTTCCATCATGTGTGTCCAGATTGATTTCCAAGCATTTGGTATGTTCCATGCAAACCGTGCACCTATCTTGCATCAAGATTAGCACTATCTCCGAAGCAAGGTTCCATTGGGTGCGTCTAAATTGATTTCTAAGCATATGGTATGTTCCTTGCAAATCATGCACCTATCTTGCATCAGATTAGCACTATCTCCAAATAGATCAAACCGAGCTTCCACTTGAGCCTCTTCACCGAAGTACCAAGAGGTGCTTCCAAAATGGTTTCTTAGACTATGGTGCATTAGGCGCAAACCATGCACATATCTTGCACCGAAACTAACACTGTTTCTAAACAGACCAAATGAGATTCCATATGACACACCGTGCACCTATCTTGCATTTGGTATATTCCATGCAAACCGTGCACCTATCTTGCATTTGGTATATTCCAGGCAAACCGTGCAAGATTAGCACTATCTCCAAACAGACCGAACCGAGCATCCACTTGAGCCCCTTCACCTAGGAGTTCCAACAAGTGTGTCCAAATTGGTTTCTTAGAATATGGTGCATTAGGTGCACACTGTGCACCTATCTTGCACCGAAACTAACAATTTCCCCAAATGGACCGAAGCGAGATTCCATATGACACACGTTGTCAAGGAGTTCCATCGGGTGCATCCAAATTGATTTCCAAGCATATGGTATGTTTTATGCAAACCATGCACCTACCTTGCATAAGGATTAGCACTACCTCCAAACTGACCGAACCATGCTTCCACTTGAGCCTCTTCACCCAAGAGTACCAAATAGTGCGTCCAAAATGGTTTCTTAGACTATAGTGCATTAGGCGCAAACTGTGCACCTATCTTGCACTAAAACTTACAATGTCTACAAACGGACCGAAGCAAGATTCCATAATACACACGTCATCTAGGAGTTCCATTGGGTGCGTCCAAATTGATTTCTAAGCATATGGTATGTTCCTTGCAAATCATGCACCTATCTTGCATCAAGATTAGCACTATCTCCAAACATATCAAACCGAGCTTCCACTTGAGCCTCTTCACCGAAGTACCAACAGGTGCTTCCAAAATGGTTTCCTAGACTATGGTGCATTAGGCGCAAACCATGCACATATCTTGCATCGAAACTAACACTGTTTCTAAACAGACCAAAGTGAGATTCCATATGACACACGTCAACAAGGAGTTCCATTGGGTGCATCCAAATTGATTTTCCAAGCATATGGTATGTTACATGCAAACCGTGCACGTATCTTGCCTCAAGATTAGCACTATCTCCAAAGAAATCGAACCGAGCATCCACTTGAGCCCCTTCACCTAGGAGTACCAACAAGTGCGTCCAAAATGGTTTCTTAGACTATGGTGCATTAGGTGCAAACTGTGCACCTATCTTGCACCGAAACTAATATTGTCTCCAAACAGACCGAAGCGAGATTCCATATGACACACGTCATCTAGGAGTTCCACTAGGTGCGTCCAAATTGATTTCTTAACATATGGTACGTTGCATGCAAACTGTGCAGCTATTTTGCATCAAGATTAGCACTATATCCGAACAGACCAAATCGAGCCTCCAGTTGAGCCTCTTCAACTACGAGTACCATCGGGTGCGTCTAAAATGGTTTCTTAGCCTATGGTGCATTAGGTGTAAACCGTGCACATATCTTCTACCAAAACTAACACTGTCTCTAAACGAACCGAAGCAAAATTCCATATGACACAAATCATCAAGGAGTTATATCAGGTGCGTCCTAATTGATTTCTAAGCATATCGTATGTTCCATGCAAACCGTGCATCTATCTTGCATCAAGATTAGCACTATCTGCAAACAGACCGAACCAAGCTTCCACTTAAGCCTCTTCATCTAGGAGTACAAACAGGTGTGTCAAAAATGGTTTCTTAAACTATGGTGGATTAGGCACAAACAATGCACCTATCTTGCACCGAAACTAACATTGTCTCCAAACAGACCGAAGCGAGATTCCATATGACACACGTCATCTAGGAGTTCCATTGGGTGCGTCCAAATTGATTTCTTAACATATGGTACGTTGCATGCAAACTGTGGAACTATTTTGCATCAAGATTAGCACTATATCCGAACAGACCAAATTGAGCCTCCAGTTGAGCCTCTTCAACTACGAGTACCATCGGGTGCGTCTAAAATGGTTTCTTAGCCTATGGTGCATTAGGTGTAAACCGTGCACATATCATCTACCAAAACTAACACTGTCTCTAAACGAACCGAAGCAAGATTCCATATGACACAAATCATCAAGGAGTTATATCAGGTGCGTCCTAATTGCTTTCTAAGCATATCGTATGTTCCATGCAAACCATGCATCTATCTTGCATCAAGATTAGCACGATCTCCAAACAAACCGAACCGGGCATCCACTTGAGCCCGTTCACCTAGGAGTACACACTAGTGCATCCAAAATGGTTTCTTAGACTATGGTGCATTAGGTGCAAACTGTGCACCTATCTTGCACCGAAACTAACAATGTCTCCAAATGGACCGAAGCGAGATTCCAAATGACACACGTCATCAAGGAGTTCCATAGGGTGCATCCAAATTGATCTCGAAGCATATGGTATGATCCATCCAAATCGTGCACCTATCTTGCATCAAGACTAGCACTATCTCTAAACAGATCGAACCGAGCCTCCACTTGAGCTTCTTCACCTAGAAGTACCAACAGGTGCTTCCACAATGGTTTCTAAGACTTTGGTGCATTAGGCACAAACCGTGCACATATCTTGTACCGAAACTAATACTATCTCTAAGCACACCAAAGCGAGATTCCATATGACACACGTCATCAAGGAGTTCTATCGGGTGTGTCCAAATTAATTTCTAAGCATAAGGTACGTTCCATACAGACCGTGCATCTATCTTGCATCAAGATTAGCACTATCTCCAAATAGATCAAATCGAGCTTTCATTTGAGCCTTTTACCTAGGAGTACCATCGGCTGCGTCCAAAATGGTTTCTTAGCCTATGCTACATTATGTGCAAACCTTGCACCTATCTTGCACCGAAACAAACACTGTCTCCAAACAGACCAAAGTAGGATTTTTTATAACTACGTCATCTAGGAGTTCCATCATGTGCGTCCAGATTGATTTCCAAGCATTTGGTATGTTCCATGCAAACCGTGCACCTATCTTGCATCAAGATTAGCACTATCGCCAAACAGACCGAACCGAGCATCCACTTGAGCCCCTTCACCTAGGAGTACCAACAAGTGCATCCAAAATGGTTTCTTAGACAATGGTGCATTCGGTGCAAACTGTGCACCTATCTTGCACCGAAACTAACAATTTCTCCAAATGGACCGAAACAAGATTCCATATGACACACGTCGTCAAGGAGTTCCATCGGGTGCATCCAAATTGATTTCCAAGCATATGGTATGTTCCATGCAAACCATGCACCTACCTTGCATAAGGATTTTGCACTATCTCCAAACTGACCAAACCAAGCTTCCACTTGAGCTTCTTCATCCAATAGTACCAAATAGTGCGTCCAAAATGGTTTCTTAGACTATAGTGCATTAGGCGCAAACTGTGCACCTATCTTGCACTAAAACTTACAATGTCTATAAACGGACCGAAGCAAGATTCCATATGACACACGTCATCTAGGAGTTCCATTGGGTGCGTCCAAATTGATTTCTAAGCATATGGTATGTTCCTTGCAAATCATGCACCTATCTTGCATCAAGATTAGCACTTTCTCCAAACAGATCAAACCGAGCTTCCACTTGAGCCACTTCACCCAAGTACCAACAGGTGCTTCCAAAATGGTTTCTTAGACTATGATGCATTAAGCACAAAACATGCACATATTTTGCACCGAAACTAACACTATTTCTAAACAGACCAAAGTGAGATTCCATATAACACACGTCATCAAGGAGTTCCATCGGGTGCATCCAAATTGATTTCCAAGCATATGGTATGCTCCATGCAAATCATGCACCTATCTTGCATCAATTTTAGCACTATCTCCAAACAGACCGAACCAAGCTTCCACTTAAGCCTCTTCATCTAGGAGTACAAACAGATGTGTCAAAAATGGTTTCTTAAACTATGGTGCATTAGGCACAAACTATGCACCTATCTTGCACCGAAACTAACATTGTCTGCAAACAGATCGAAACGAGATTCCATATGACACACGTGTTGACGGTTCTTAAGTATCAATTTTAATTATCAAATAAACAAGGGAAAGGACCAATATGCAACCAACACCTAGAATTAGGCTTTGATCTGACAGAATTCCACGAGTTTTGTTATTTATCTGTTTTTGCAGGGGGTTATTAGGAAATAAGGAAGAAAGGCCCACATGTCGGGATTACATAGAGATATCAACGCACCGCGTGATTTTCTACCATCTAGAAGACTCCAGAAGCCACCGGAAGAAGACGGAGGCCGAAAGGGGCCAGGCCCAGGGCGCCCGCCCTGGTGACCTGGGCGCCCGCCCCCTGCTGGATGTCAATCGGGACTCTCTTCGCACGGGATGTTCCACCGACCTATTGGATTTAGGAAAACATAGTACCACCTCGCCTACCGACCCAAAAACGCATAAAGGAGGAGGACTATATAAGGAGACCCCCTGGCCCCTGGAGAAGAGAAGAAATTATCATAGAGACTGAGGGGTGCCCTCGAAGGAAAACTTCTTCTCTAATTAATATTTCTTTTTAGGCTTAGCAACCAATGTAAAGTAGAAATAGATCTTCTAGTTTCTACTAGATTGAGAGAGATAGAGTGGAGGTGTAGATTGGAGGAAGCCCGGCCTGTCGGTGTCTACTCCAAGCTTGAACATGCGGGATCAAGTTCTCCTAACCCGAAGCTTGCTCCTAGGATTCTTCAGTATTTCGACTTCTAAATTCTAGTAAGTTCTTATTTTATTGTTCTTCTAGTTTATGAGTTTACTTTAATCTCTTCGCGTAGAGTTTAGAGTAATCATTGCTGGCGTAAACGTGGTGTTTAGGCTGGGGTACTCATAGATATTCCCTGACTAGCTGAACCGTGGTAGTAGTGAGGAACGTGACAATTCCGAGTTACCTTTGCAGACCATATCTCATTAGCAGGAAGGATAGGGTTTATAGGTGCGGGTTGAACATCCTTTGTGGTGTCTAGATTCCGTTAGCCTCCCCAATAGAATAGTAGATCATCCTTACCAAGGTTAGAAGGAGACTAAGGTTGTAGTCTTCTCTATTTATCACTCACATCGAAAGACATTCTTTGTGCCTAAAGGGTTAGTAGTAATAGACCGGTTAGTCAGATGCACTCTTTCTCCTAGTGGTAAAAAAATAAATACGATACTCTGGATAATTTCTCGAGTGAAGTGCTCACCGATATCCGTGCGCTTGCGGATCAATTCCTTATTGCGTTCCAACAAGCATTTCTGGCGCCGTTGCCGGGGAGAAAGACGGTTGCTGAGATAACCTGAGTCTTACTACTAGCTTGTATCTATACTTTTATCTTTTCTTATCTTTTATATTCTTTATTTATTTTCTTTACTCTTACCTTATGGAAAACCAAAATTCTAAATCGATCCATGAGTCTGCAATCCCTTCAGTAACTGACCTTTTACCATGGGAATCATCACAGCCTATCCAAACATCCCAGTATAAGTTAAGTTCTAGGTTGAATGCCATGATTCAAAACCTATCTTTTTCGGGAAAGGAAGACAAAAACCCTTACCTTCATATTAGAGATTTTGAGCAAACATGTGATTGTCTTCGTATTGAAGGCATTTCTGATAAAACTTTACGTTGGAAGCTTTTTCCTTTTTCCTTAAGGGGAGAAGCTAGACAATGTTACAGTCAGAAGGTAAGTCAACAACAAGGTGAATGGGGAGTTTTACGAGCCAACTTTTGTCTAGATTTCTATTCCCTTGACCGTATAGCCAACCTTAGACTCGAAGTCCTATCTTTTAAACAAAAAGATAATGAAACGTTGGGAAAATCCTAGAAACGTTTTTCTGATCTTTTAGAATCTGGTCCAAACCTTAATCTTGAAGACCCTTTTTATTTCACTTTTTTCGAGGTCTTCAGAAAAATCATAAACAAATGCTACACACAATGTCTAGAGGTTCTTTCTTTCGAATCCCTACTGATGAAGCTAGAGTGATCCTAGATAGAATCCTAGAAGCTGAGATGGATAATACCCTTCATGATGAAACCTACGAAGTCGAAGTAGACACTCTGCCAAATTCTTCATCTACTTTAGCTATCCCAAGTTCTAAGCCACAAGAGGAAGAAATTCCACCACCGGACTTCATGCTGGATATAGAATCCGATCTTTTTGCCGATTTTGGAAATATTTCAAACTACCATTCTATTGATAAACCCCAAAACGGCCAGTTTAGCATTTATTTTCCAAGTGAACAACAATTAAGAGAGCTTATCTCAGTAATGAGTAGCGAATGGTTGGAGGAATCAGAGCTTTCCTCTGATGTGATCCGTTTGGACACACCCTCTATAACTATACGCTGTGATTATAATTCTGATCGATTTAATGCTCTCTATAATCCTGTTGTGGGGATCAACATCATGTCTGAATCTTTTGCACTTAAACTATTTAAAAATCTTGTCTTAACCACCACAACAAAGGTCATAAAGGAATCTTCGGGACGATTAGTCCCTAGTCTTGGAATTATTAATGTCCTACCTCTTACGGTAGAAGGCTCCATGGTTCATTTGAACTTCTATATCTTTGATACATGGGACTTCGACCTGTTGATAGGACAACCTTTTAGAAGACTCCTTTATGAAGGTCATACTAGAAAGCTACACATTTCTTTTGGAAAAACTTTTAAATTCCCAATAACAATTTCACACTCCTTAAACAATAAGGCCGAATCATATCTTTTGCCTGATCCTATGGAGGAGGTAAAGGCTGCATCTCTAGAGCTTTTAAATGAACCAGACTTAGAAGACGAAACTCCTTTCTTCATAGAAGAAGAAGCCGAACCTTCTGAACCTGAACCCTTAGATGAGTTTGCAGAAACACCTAGACTCCCCATAGAGCTTAAAACTTTACCACCCGGTCTTACATATGCTTTCCTAAACAATAATCCAGAGTTCCCTGTAATCATTAGCGATAAACTCACTCAGGATCAAACTCTGCGCTTAATGACCATTCTTGAGAAACATCACTCAGTGTTCGGCTACTCACTCCAAGATCTTACAGGAATCAGTCCTATGATTTGTACCCATCGTATTCCAACAGATCCTTCTATTCCACCCTCTCGAGAACCCCAACGTAGACTCAACACACTATGAGAGAGGTAGTTAAAAAGGAAGTTATAAAGTTGCTGCATGCAGGGATTATATATCCTGTGCCGCACAGTGAGTGGGTAAGCCCAGTACAAGTTGTGCCTAAAAAGGGAGGCATGACTATTATTATGAATGAAAAGAACGAGCTAATTCCGCAACGCACCGTCACAGGATGGCGGATGTGCATAGACTATAGAAAACTAAACAAAGCCACGAGAAAGGATCACTTTCCTTTACCTTTCATAGATGAGATGCTAGAGCGATTAGCGAACCATT
The DNA here is from genome assembly GCF_000003195.3 of Sorghum bicolor. Lineage (NCBI taxonomy): Eukaryota > Viridiplantae > Streptophyta > Magnoliopsida > Poales > Poaceae > Sorghum > Sorghum bicolor. The sequence goes on along the minus strand of NC_012875.2, from coordinate 19,969,889 downwards.
CGTTCTTTTGTTTCTTAGATGGATATTCAGGGTATCATCAAATCTCGATCCATCCTGATGATCAAAGCAAAACCACTTTTACATGCCCATACGGAACTTATGCTTACCGTAGAATGTCTTTTGGGTTATGTAATGCACCAGCTTCTTTTCAAAGATGCATGATGTCTATATTTTCTGATATGATTGAAGAGATTATGGAAGTTTTCATGGATGATTTCTCTGTTTATGGAAAAACTTGTGATAGTTGTCTTGAAAACATAGACAAGGTTTTGCAAAGATGTGAAGAAAAGCACTTAATCCTTAATTGGGAAAAATGTCATTTCATGGTTAAGGAATAGTGCTGGGACACCTAGTGTGTGAAAGAGGTATTAAGGTAGACAAAGCTAAAATTGAAGTAATTGAACAACTACCTCCACCTGTGAACATAAAAGGAATTCGAAGCTTTCTTGGCCATGATGGTTTTTATCGTAGATTCATAAAAGATTTTTCATTCATTGCTAGACCACTTACTCTTTTGCTAGCCAAGGATGCTCCTTTCGAATTTGATGATGCATGTCTAACATCTTTCAATTTATTAAAGAAAGCACTCATCTCTGCACCAATCATTCAACCCCTTGATTGGTCGTTGCCTTTTAAAATTATGTGTGATGCTAGTGATTATGCTGTGGGGGCAGTATTGGGACAAACTAAAAATAAGAAGCATCATGCAATTGCTTATGGCAGTAAAACTTTGACAGGAGCTCAACTTAACTATGCAACCACTGAAAAAGAGCTTCTGGCTGTTGTCTTTGCCATTGATAAATTTAGATCTTATTTAGTTGGAGCTAAAATAATTGTTTACACTGATCATGCTGCACTAAAATATTTGCTAACTAAAAAAGATGCTAAACCTTGCCTGATTAGATGGATCTTATTACTCCAAGAATTTGACTTAGAAATAAAAGATAAAAAGGGAGTAGAAAATTCTGTTGCTGATCATTTGTGTAGAATGTATTTTAAGAGTCCACAGGAAACCCCCATCAATGATTCACTCCGGGACGACATGCTCTACGGGATTAACAGGTCTGACCCCTGGTATGCAGATATTGTTAATTTTATGGTTTCAGGGTATGTACCACCAGGAGCAAACAAGAAGAAGCTTATTCAAGAAAGTCGTTCACATATATGGGATGAGCCATACCTCTTCCGAGTATGCTCTGATGGCTTACTCAGGAGATGTGTGACCACTGAAGAAGGACGGAAGATCATCGACAGATGTCATTCATCACCATATGGAGGTCACTATGGAGCATTCCGTACACATTCAAAGATCTGGCAGTGTGGATTCTACTGGCCTACAATGTATGAAGACACGAAGCAATATATCAGAAGATGTGGGCCATGTCAAAGGCACGGAAACATAAATACAAGGGATGCAATGCCACTCACCAACAACCTTCAGATTGAGCTCTTTGATGTCTGGGGAATAGACTACATGGGTCCATTTCCTCCATCAAAGAAGTGTGAGTACATCTTGGTGGTAGTTGACTATATCTCCAAGTGGGTAGAGGCATTACCTTGCAAGCATGCCGACAACGTCAGTTCAAAGAGGATGTTTGAAGAAATTATATTTCCAAGATTTGGAGTCCCCAGAGTAGTGATAAGTGATGGAGGAGCACACTTCATCGACAAACGCTTCAAGCAATATCCATCAAAACATGGAATCCGTCACAATGTCGCTACCCCCTATCATCCTCAGACAAGTGGCCAAGCAGAGACTTCCAACAAACAAATCAAGAATATTCTTCAGAAGACAGTAAATGAAATGGGAACGGCATGGAAAGACAAGTTACCCGATGCACTCTGGGCATACCGGACAGCATACAAGACCCCAATTGGAATGTCTCCATACCAATTGGTGTACGGGAAGACTTGCCATCTACCTGTTGAACTAGAGTTCAAAGCACACTGGGCCATAAAGAGATGGAATATGGACCTAGATGTTGCTGGAGATTATAAAAGAATGCAACTATCAGAATTGGAAGAATGGCGAGAGAAGGCATATCACAACTCAAAGATCTACAAAGAAAGAGTCAAAAGGTGGCATGACAAGAGAATCAAGAAGAAGGAGTTCACACCCGGAGATAAGGTATTACTTTTTAATTCCAGGGTGAAGCTTTTCGGGCATGGAAAACTCCAGAGCAAATGGGAAGGACCATTCAAGGTAATCAATTCATCATCGCACGGAGCTATCACACTTCAAAATGACGAAGGTACGTTATTCAAGGTAAATGGTCAACATCTTAAATTATTTTTAGTGCCCAATAAAGAATTAGAAGAAATAGATGTAGTCCATTTTTACCTTCCCATGGAGAATTAGAGCCCGACATTTTTAGTCTGATGTTTTTGGGTCATATATATATTTTTCTAACTAATTTCGCATCTAGAAACGCGCTCGAGAAAGTGGGCCCACAGAGGGACCAGAGAGAGGGCGGGCGCCCAGATCAGGTGGGCGGGCGCCCAGCTCCTGTTCCCCCTCGGTCCCGATTTTATCTGTTATGGAAAATGCACTTATGGTAATCCGAATAATCCCTCGGATGGAAAGTTTCGCACGCACATCGACGGGAGCAACCCGAACAACCCATAGAGGCACTTTTTGACCCCTATATAAACAGACCCCTGACCTCAGTTTTCAAACACCAAGCCACCAAGCCTTCTCTCCTTCAATTAGAGCTTGATTAGTTCCTTGCTGCTCCAATGGCCGAGAAGTACCACGATGATTGGGAAGTCGTCCCCTTCAACCTCGACATGGAGCCTGTGGAAGACCTCGATGCCCGTGCTCTCGTCCCGGCCAACACAGAGCGACAGCTAGAAACCATACCATTACGCCAACGCAGCTCCGCCCAATCTTACCATGCTCAACCAGTTCTCACCGCACCGCCACAACCCCTACTCCTCAAAGGATCATCATCCAAGATGAAGACCACTATCAAGGTGCCAACCGGCACAAGGATCCTTCCACCTAGACCCAATGAGAGGGTCGTTGGAGTCAAGACCAACCTGAGCGGCGAGATCAGCAGTATTCGCTACACTACGGAGGAAGAAAGGCCTTACTTTGAAGGGATTAGAGCAGCCAAAGTCCGTTTCATCCCTCCAAAGGCAGCCCCAAAGCACGCTCTCAATGCTTTTGAGACACCTCCCAAGCGTCGCAAGACTATAATGGATATTGATGAGGACGTTCGCAGACTAGACAGAGTTATCATAGATCTCCAGTCCTCGATTAATTCCCTCACTAGGCAGCTCTCTAACCACAACACCATTATACTAGGACTTAAGCAGGATCTTGCCAGTGCCAACAAGAAGATTAGGGAATTAGAGCGCCGCTAAGTTATCTAGATTAGACCTTGAGGCAATGCATCTTAGTTATCTATCTTTAAATTCGGTTTAGGTTTACTATTATCATCGGTTTATTATTAGCAGTTTGCTATCAGTTTGCTACTAGTATTTTGTAATAAATGCCTCAAGATTAATAAAGAGTATTATTATTATGTCTTGTGTGTCTCTACTTTATTTTTGTGTGCAAGAAAGCAGAAAACAAGTATGGGGAGATCCCTCGACATGCTAAACACACTCCGACTACACCACTCCACGATTCAGGTACACACTCTGCACCCTTTACTTTACACATACAAATATCTTGATTATGCAGATTACTATTTCTGACATGATAAAATAAAAAGATTAAAATATTTCTAATCATGATTAATCTCAATCTGTGATATTTCCTGAAAACTTGCAACTATTATAAAATCATTTTAAAACCTGTGTTACTTAAGTCAATATGGAATATGTGATGTTAGAGTATGAGTTTCTTATTTTTGATATCATTGCTACTTGGAGAATTTATTTCAAAATATTCAAAATTCTAGCTACCATCCTCAGTGTTTTATATGCCTGATAAAACTGAAAATATTAATTATGATTATAAAAGCTATCTCCTCTGTATTGAGTTTGTTCAAAATGAGTTAGACCCTTGTTGAGAGATTTATCATGCTCCTAAGATCAAGACATTTATTCAGAAAGATTCACTCTTCTGAAGTATTATTGCATTAGAGGCATGGGCTATGCAAAAATAGAGATATTTCGAGGAAATAAAAAGGAGCAAGTGCTCGACAACCTCGCAGAAAAATGGACAAGTGTCCGGCAGTAGAATTAGGGGTACCTCGGTATCCACTTAAAAAAAAGAGAGAAAAAGAGAAAAAAATGATAGCCCATGGTCCCTCTAATAAGCAATATGCCAGCAAGAGTTGACAAAGATTTTAATTTTCAAAGTCTTTGATCTAAGAGTATGACATTCCCCTCCTCGGATCCCATTTTGATCAGGCAATAAATGCAAAGTAAGTATGCTTGAGATTTTTTGCAAAATAAAACAACCTCAGTGAGATATATAAAAGATAATGAGTGATCTGAGAGAACCTATGAGGATAAAAGGTATGATAACTTTCTTTCAAAAATTATACAAAAACTCCAAGTGACAGGATTGAGAAGAAAGGATCTTTACTCTTAACCATAAACATCCCTGACTATAATACACAGTGGATTTTTAACACCCTGCAAATATAAAGAATGCTTTAAAATGTTTTACCTCAGATATTGTTCTTAACCATCCTTTTCTCGAGGACGAGTAAAAGCCTAAGTATGGGGGTATTTGTTGACGGTTCTTAAGTATCAATTTTAATTATCAAATAAACAAGAGAAAGGACCAATATGCAACCAACACCTAGAATTAGGGTTTGATCTGACAGAATTCCATGAGTTTTGTTGTTTATCTGTTTCTGCAGGGGGTCATCAGGAAATAAGGAAGAAAGGCCCACAAGTCGGGATTACATAGAGATATCAAAGCACCGCGCGATTTTCTACCATCTAGAAGACTCCAAAAGCCACGGGAAGAAGACGGAGGCCGAAAGGGGCCAGGCCACCGACCATATCGTATGTTCCATGCAAACCATGCATCTATCTTGCATCAAGATTAGCAATATCTCCAAACAAACCGAACCGAGCATCCACTTGAGCCCGTTCACCTAGGAGTACACACAAGTGCGTCCAAAATGGTTTTTTAGACTATGGTGCATTAGGTGCAAACTGTGCACCTATCTTGCACCAAAACTAATAATGTCTCCAAATGGACCGAAGCGAGATTCCAAATGACACACGTCATCAAGGAGTTCCATCGGGTGCATCCAAATTGATCTCGAAGCATATGGTATGTTCCATACAAATCGTGCACCTATCTTGCATCAAGGCTAGCACTATCTCTAAACAGATCGAACCGAGCCTCCACTTGAGCCTCTTCACCTAGGAGTGCCAACAGGTGCTTCCAAAATGGTTTCTTAGACTTTGGTGCATTAGGCGCAAACCGTGCACATATCTTGCACCGAAACTAATACTACCTCTAAGCACACCAAAGCAAGATTCCATATGACACACGTCATCAAGGAGTTCTATCGGGTGTGTCCAAATTAATTCTAAGCATAAGGTACGTTCCATGCAGATCGTGCATCTATCTTGCATCAAGATTAGCACTATCTCCAAATAGATCAAATCGAGCTTCCACTTGAGCCTTTTACCTTGGAGTACCATCGGGTGCGTCCAAAATGGTTTCTTAGCCTATGCTGCATTATGTGCAAACCTTGCACCTATCTTGCACCGAAACTAACACTGTCTCCAAACAGACCAAAACAAGATTTTGTATGACACACGTCATCTAGGAGTTCGATCATGTGCGTCCAGATTGATTTCCAAGTATTTGGTATGTTCCATGCACACCGTGCACCTATCTTGCATTAAGATTAGCACTATCTCCAAACAGACCAAACCGAGCTTCCACTTGAGCCCCTTCACCTAGGAGTACCAATAAGTGCGTCCAAAATGGTTTCTTAGACAATGGTGCATTAGGTGCAAACTGTGCACCTATCTTGCACCGAAACAAACAATTTCTCAAAATGGACCAAAACAAGATTCTATATAACACACGTCGTCAAGGAGTTCCATCGGGTGCATCCAAATTGATTTCCAAGCATATGGTATGTTCCATGGAAACCATGCACCTACCTTGCAGAAGGATTTGCACTATCTCCAAACTGACCAAACCAAGCTTCCACTTGAGCCTCTTCATCCAAGAGTACCAAATAGTGTGTCCAAAATGGTTTCTTAGACTATAGTGCATTAGGCGCAAACTGTGCACCTATCTTGCACTAAAACTTACAATGTCTACAAACGGACCGAAGCAAGATTCCACATGACACACGTCATCTAGGCGTTCCATTGGGTGCGTCCAAATTGATTTCTAAGCATATGGTATGTTCCTTGCAAATCATGCACCTATCTTGCAACAATATTAGCACTATCTCCAAACATATCAAACCGAGCTTCCACTTGAGCCTCTTCATGTGATATCTCGCTTGAAAATCAATTTGGACGCACCCGATAGAACTCCTAGATGATGTCTGTCATGTGATATCTCGCTTTGGTCTATTTGCAGATAGTGTTAGTTTCAGTGTAAGGTAGGTGCACGGTTTGTGCCAAATGTACCATACAATAAGAAGAAATTGCAAGGTTTGTGTCTAATGCACCATACTCTAAGAAATGATTTTGGACGCACCCGATGGTACTCCTAGGTGAAGGGGCTCAAGTGAAAGGTCAGTTTGGTCTGTTTGGAGATAGTGCTAATCTTGATGCAAGATAGGTGCACGGTTTGCGTGGAATGTACCATATGCTCAGAAATCAATTTGGATGCACCCGATAGAACTCCAAGATGACGTGTGTCATATGGAATCTCACTTTGGTCCATTTGGAGATAGTGTTAGTTTTGGTGCAAGATAGGTGCACAGTTTGTGTCTAATGCACCATAGGTTCAGAAACCGTTGTGGAAGCACCCAATGATACTTCTATGTGAAGAGGCTCAAGTGAAAGCTCAGTACAATCCATTTGGAGATAGTGTTAGTTTTGGTGCAAGATAGGTGCACGGTTTGTGCCTAATGCACCATACTCTAAGAAACCATTTTGGACACACCTGTTGGCACTCCTGGGTGAAGAGGCTCAAGTGGAATCTCGGTTTGGTCTATTTGGAGATAGTGCTAGTCTTGATGCAAGATAGGTGCATGCTTTGCATGGAACATACCATATGCTTGGAAATCAATATGGACGCACCTGATGAAACTCCTAGATGACGTGTGATGAAACTTCGCTTTGGTCTATTTGGAGATAGTATTAGTTTCGGTGTAAGATATATCCATGGTTTGTGCCAAATGGACCATAGGCTAAGAAACCATTTTAGAAGCACGCGATGGTACTCCTAGGTGAAGAGGCTCAAGTGGAAGCTCGGTTTGGTCTATTGAGAGATATTGCTAATCTTGATGCAAGATAGGTGCACTATTTGTGTGGAACATATCATAGGCTTAGAAATCAATTTGGACACACCCAATGAAACTCCTAGATGACGTGTGTCATATGGAATCTTACTTCAGTATGTTTAGAGACAGTATTAGTTTTGGTGCAAGATAGGTGCAAGGTTTGCGCCTAATGTGATGTGTGTCACATGGAATCTAGCTTCGGTCTGTTCAGAGATAGTGTTAGATTCAGTGCAAGATAGGTGCATGGTTTGCGCCTAATGCACCATAGGCTAAGAAACGATTTTGACGCACCCGATGGTACTCCTAGGTAAAGGGGCTCAAGTGAAAGCTCAGTTTGGTCTGTTTGGAGATAGTGCTAATCTTGATGAAAGATAGGTGCACGGTTAGCATGGAATGTACCATATGCTAAGAAATCAATTTGGATGCACCCGATAGAACTCCTAGATGACGTGTGTCGTACGGAATCTCCCTTTAGTCCATTTAGAGATAGTGTTTGTTCTGGTGCAAGATAGGTGCACGGTTTCCGCCTAATGCACCATAGGCTCTCAAACCATTGTGGAAGCACCCGATGGTACTCCTAGGTGAAGAGGCTCAAGTGAAAGCTTGGTACAATCTGTTTGGAGATAGTGCTAATCTTGATGTAAGATAGGTGCAAGGTTTGCATGGAACATACCATATGCATGAAAACCAATTTGGACGCACCCAATAGAACTCCTAGATTATGTGTGTCATCTGATATCTCGCTTTGGTCTGTTTGAAGGTAGTGTTAGTTTCGGTGCAAGATGGTGTATGGTTTGTGCCTAATGCACCATACTCTAAGAAGATATTGCACGGTTTGTGCCTAACGCACCATACTCTAAGAAACGATTTTGGACGCACCCGATGGTACTCCTAGTTGAAGGGGCTCAAGTGAAAGCTCGGTTTTGTCTGTTTGGAGATAGTGCTAATCTTAATGCAAGATAGTTGCACGGTTTGTGTAGCATGTCCCATATGCTCGGAAATCAATTTGGATGCACCTGATGGAACTCCTAGATGACGTGTGTCATATAGAATCTCACTTCAGTCCGTTTGGAGACAATATTAGTTTCAGTGCAGGATAGATGCACAGTTTGCGCCTAATGCACCATAGTCTAAGAAACCATTTTGAATGCACCTATTGGTACTCCTAGGTGAAGAGGCTCAAGCGGAAGCTCGGTTCGGTCTGTTTCGAGATAGTGCTAACCTTAATGCAAGATAGGTAAATAGTTTGCATGGGACAAACCATATGCTTGGAAATCAATTTGGACGCACCCGATGGAACTCCTAGATGACATGTGTCATATGGAATCTCGCTTCGGTCTATTTGGAGATAATGTTAGTTTCGGTGCAACATAGATGCACGGATTGAGCCTAATGCACCATAGGCTAAGAAATCATTTTGGATGCACCTATTGGTACTCCTAGGAGAAGAGGCGCAAGCGGAAGCTCGGTTTGGTCTGTTTGGTGATAATGCTAACCTTGTTGCAAGATTGGTGCATGGTTTACATGGAATGTCCCATATGCTCGGAAATAAATTTGGATGCACCCGATGGAACTCCTAGATTATGCGTGTCATATGGAATCTCGCTTCAGTCCGTTTGGAGACAATATTAGTTTCAGTGCATGATAGGTGCACAGTTTGCACCTATGCACCATAGTCTAAGAAACCATTTTGAACGCACCTGTTGGTACTGTTAGTTGAAGAGGCTCAAATGGAAGCTCAGTTTGGTCTGTTTCAAGACAGTGCTAATCTTAATGCAAGATGGGTGCACAGTTTGTAAGAAACATACCATATGCTCAAAAATCAATTCGGACGGACCCGTTGGAACTCCTAGATGACGTGTATCTTATGGAATCTCGTTCGGTCTGTTTGGAGAGTGTTAGTTTCAGTGCAAGATAGGTTCACGGTTTGCGCCTGATGCACCATAGGCTAAAAAACCATTTTGGACACACCTGATGGTACTCCTAGGTGAAGAGGCTCAAGTGAAAGCTTAGTTCGGTCTATTTGGAGATAGTGCTAATCTTGATGCAAGATAGGTGTACAGTTTGCATGAAAAGTACCATATGCTCAGAAATCAATTTGGACGAACCTGATGGAACTCGTAGGTGACGTGTGTCATATGAAATCTCGCTTTGCTCCATTTTAAGATAGTGTTAGTTTTGGTGCAAGATAGGTGCACAGTTTGCGCCGAATGCACCATAGTCTAAGAAACCATTTTGGAAAATCTATTGGTACTCAAATGTGAAGAGGCTCAAGTGGCAGCTTGGTCCGGTCTGTTTGGAGATATTGCTAATCTTGATACAAGATAGGTGCATGGTTTGCATGGAACGTACCATATGCTTGGAAATCAATTTGGACACACCCAATGGAACTCCTAGATGATGTGTGTCATATGGAATCTTGCTTCAGTCCATTTGGAGACAATATTAGTTTTAGTGCAAGATAGGTGCATAGTTTGCACCTAAGGCACCATAGTCTAAGAAACCATTTTGAACGCACCTATTGGTACTCCTGGGTGAAGAGGCTCAAGTGAGCTCGGTTCGGTCTGTTTCGAGACAGTGCTGATCTTAATGCAAGATAGGTGCACAATTTGCATGAAACGTACCATATGCTCAGAAATCAATTTGGACGCACCCGTTGGAACTCCTAGATGACGTGTATCATATGGAATCTCGTTCGGTCTATTTGGAGAGTGTTAGTTTCAGTGTAAGATAGGTGCACGGTTTGCGCCTAATGCACCATAGGCTAAAAAACCATTTTGGACACACCCGATGGTACTCCTAGGTGAAGAGGCTCAAGTGAAAGCTCGGTTCGGTCTATTTGGAGATAGTGCTAATCTTGTTGCAAGATAGGTGTACAGTATGCATGGAAAGTACCATATGCTCAGATATCAATTTGGACGCACCTGATGGAACTCGTAGATGACGTGTGTCATATGGAATCTCGATTTGGTCCGTTTGAAGACAGTGTTAGTTTTGGTGCAAGATAGGTGCATAGTTTGCGCCTAATGAACCATAGTATAAGAAACCATTTTGGAAAATCTGTTGGTACTCAAAGGTGAAGAGGCTCAAGTGGAAGCTTGGTCCGGTCAGTTTGGAGATAGTGCTAATTTTGATGCAAGATAGGTGCATGGTTTGCAGAGAACGTACCATATGCTCGGAAATCAATTTGGACGCACCCGATGGAACTCCTAGATGACGTGTGTCATATGGTATCTCACTTCGGTTCGTTTGGAGACAGTGTTAGTTTCACTGCAACATAGGTGCACAGTTTGCGCTTAGTGCACCAAAGTCTAAGAAACCATTTTGGACACATCTATTGGTACTTCTAGGTGAAGAGGCTAAAGTGGAAGCTCGGTTTAGTCTATTTGGAGATTGTGCTGATCTTGATGCAAGATAGGTGCACAGTTTGCACGGGACATACCATATGCTCAAAAATCAATATGGACGCACCCGTTGGAACTCCTAGATGACGTGTATCATATGGAATCTCGTTCGGTCTGTTTGGAGAGTGTTAGTTTTAGTGCAAGATAGTTGCACCGTTTGCTCCTAATGCACCATAGGCTAAAAAACCATTTTGGACGCACCTGATGGTACTCTTAGGTGAAGAGGCCAAAGTGAAAGCTCGGTTCGGTCTATTTGGAGATAGGGCTAATCTTGATGCAAGATAGGTTTGTAGTTTACATGGAAAGTACCATATGCTCAGAAGTCAATTTGGACGCACCTGATGGAACTCGTAGATGATGTGTGTCATATGGAATCTCGCTTTGGTCTGTTTGAAGATAGTGTTAGTTTTGGTGCAAGATAGGTGCATAGTTTGCGCCTAATGCACCATAGTCTAAGAAACCATTTTAGAAAATCTGTTGGTACTCAAAGGTGAAGAGGCTCAAGTGGAAGCTTGGTCCGGTCTGTTTGGAGATAGTGCTAATCTTGATGCAAGATAGGTGCATGGTTTGCATGGAACATACCCTATGCTCGGAAATCAATTTGGACGCACTCGATGGAACTCCTAGATGATGTAAGTCATATGGTATTTGGAGACAGTGTTAGTTTCGCTGCAAGATAGGTGCACAGTTTGCTCTTAATGCACCAAAGTCTAAGAAACCATTTTGGACGCACCTATTGGTACTTCTAGGTGAAGAGGCTAAAGTGGAAGTTCGGTTTAGTCTATTTCGAGATTGTGCTAATCTTAATGCTATATGGGTGCATAGTTTGCACGAGACATACCATATTCCCGGAAATCAATTTGGACGCACCCGATGGAACTCTTAGATGACATGTGTCATATGGAGTCTCCCTTCGGTCTGTTTGGAGACAGTGTTAGTTTCGGTGCAAGATAGGTGCACAGTTTGTGCCTAATACACCATAGGCAAAGAAACAATTTTGGACGCACCTGATTGTACTCCTAGGTAAAGGGGCTTAAATGAATGCTCGGTTTGGTCTGTTTGGAGATAGTGCTAATCTTGATGTAAGATAGGTGCACAGTTTGCATGGAATGTACCATATGCTTAGAAATCAGTTTGGATGCACCTGATAGAACTGTTAGATGACGTGTGTCATATGGAATCTCACTTCGGTCCACATGGAGATAGTGTTACTTTCGGTGCAATATAGGTGCTTGGTGTGCATGAAACAAAACATATGCTTGAAAAGCAATTTGGACACACCCGATATAACTCCTAGATGATGTGTGTCATCTGATATCTCACTTCGGTCCATTTGGAGAAAGTGTTAGTTTTGGTGCATGATTGTTGCACGGTTTGTGCCTAATACACCATACTCTAAGAAACCATTTGGGACGCAACTGGTACTCTCCGCTGAAGAGGCTCAAGTGGAAGCTCGGTTCGGTCTATTTGGAGACAGTGTTAGTTTTGGTGCAAGATAGGTGCATAGTTTGTGCCTAATGCACCATAGCCTAAGAAACCATTTATGGCGCACCTGTTGGTACTCCTAGATGAAGAGGCTCAAGTGCAAGCTGGGTTCGGTCTGCTAGGTGATGCTGCTAATCTTGATGCAAGATAGGTGCATGGTTTGCATAGAACGTACCATATGCTCAGAAATCAATTTGGACGCACACGATGGAACACCTAGATGACGTGTGTCATATGGAATCTCGGTTTGGTTCGTTTGGAAATAGTGTTAGTTTCGGTGCAATATAGGTGCACAGTTTGCGTCTAATGCACCATAGTCTAAGAAACCATTTTGGACGCACCTGTTGGTCCGAGGTGAAGAGGCTTAAGTGGAAGCTCGGTTCGGTCTATTTGGTGATGGTGCTAATCTTGATGCAAGATAGGTGCACGGTTTGCATGGAACGTACCATATGCTCAGAAATCAATTTGGATGCACCCGATGGAACTCCAAGATGACGTGTGTCATATGGAATGTCACTTTGGTCCGTTTGGAGATAGTGTTAGTTTCGCTGCAAGATAGGTGCACAGTTTGCTCTTAATGCACGAAAGTCTAAGAAACCATTTTGGACGCACCTATTGGTACTTCTAGGTGAAGAAGCTAAAGTGGAAGCTCGGTTTAGTCTATTTTGAGATTGTGCTAATCTTAATGCAAGATAGGTGCATAGTGTTGACGGTCCTTAAGTATCAAATTTAATTATCAAATAAACAAAGAAAAGGATCCAAATGAAATCAACATCTAGACTTAGGGTTTTATCTGACAGAATTCCACGAGTTTTGGTGTTTGTCTATTTCTGCAGGAGGTTATCAGGAAATATGAAAGAAAGGCCCACACGTCGGGTTTACATAGAGATATTAACGTGCCGCGCAATTTTCTACCATCTAGAAGACTCCAGAAGCCACGGGAACGAACAGGAGGCCGATCGGGCCCGGGGGCAGGGCGCCCGCCCAAGTCCCTTGGGTGCCCGCCCAGCTACAGTAACCAATCAGCTTCAACTTCACGGATCATGCTCCACCGACCTAATACTTCAAGGAAAACCACACGATCAATGTCGGTTTGATCCGACGGCCCAGATTCATCTGAAAAGACTATATAACCAGACCCCCTGGCCCCTGGAGGAGGCACCCCTTGATCATTATTCATTATTCATAGACAGAGCAAAAGCTAGGGTTTAGAGATGAGAGCTCTCCTCTCTTCTCTAAACTAGAGTAGATCTAGATAGTAGCAAGATGGAGAGCGAAGGAGGATTAGAGGAGAGGCCGGCCTGTCGGTTCTTCCTCCGGTTGTACTTCGTCATGATCAAGCTCTAATCAAGCTTGCTCATGGGATGACTCTGGTAATCTACTTCTAATTCATTATGCAATTACTAATTATGTATGTTCTGGTTCACAACTCTTTTGAGTACTTTAATCTATAGGACGCTATAGGTGAGAGTTGTAGTATAGGTGTAAGCGTGGTGCTTAGACCTAGATTACTTGTGGATATCCCCTGTCTAGCTGGATCGTGTGGTAGGCCGCGTAGGTGACAGTTACGTTGGTCCTCTGTAGTCCACCTCTCGTTAGCAGGATGGGTAGGGTTTATCGGCCTAAGGATAAGCATCCTTTGTGGTGTACTCTTATCACGTGGTTCGTCCCAGACATAGACATACCCCTTTGAAGTAGAGAAACCATAGTTATCCTCTCTATTCTGCTACCATCGCCCATATACTAGAATTGCTCTATTCTTTATTCCCATATTATCACTCACTGTTATCTTACCTCTAATATTGTTCTTATTCAATTCTACCATCTTTCCTATTTACACCTATTTACTTATCTTGGTTAAGTTAGAGCGTAGATCAGTTCTCCCGTTTCCCTGTGGATACGATAAAACCTTTAACCGGGTAAAAGCTTCAACGGTATCCGTGCGCTTGCGGATTATCTGTGTGCGTATAAATACCATAGTACACTCTAGTGCCATGCTGGGGATGACAACCTAGTATTCAAGTGGTGTTAGCAAGTGTCAACACATAGTTTGCACGGGACATACCATATTCCCGGAAATCAATTTGGACGCACCCGATAGAACTCTTAGATGACGTGTCATATGTACTCTCGCTTCGGTCTGTTTGGAGACAGTGTTAGTTTCGGTGCAAGATAGGTGCACAGTTTGTGCCTAATACACCATCGGCTAAGAAACAATTTTGGATGCACCCGATTGTACTCCTAGGTAAAGGGGCTTAAATGAATGCTTGGTTTGGTCTGTTTGGAGATAGTGCTAATCTTGATGTAAGATAGGTGCACAGTTTGCATGGAATGTACCATATGCTTAGAAATCAGTTTGGATGCACGTGATAGAACTCTTAGATGACGTGTGTCATATGGAATCTCACTTCGGTCCACATGGAGATAGTGTTAGTTTCGGTGTAAGATAGGTGCTCGGTGTGCATGAAACAAAACTTATGCTTGAAAATGAATTTGGACACACCCAATATAACTCCTAGATGATGTGTGTCATCTGATATCTCACTTTGGTCCATTTGGAGAAAGTGTTAGTTTTGATGCATGATTGTTGCACGGTTTGTGCCTAATACAGCATACTCTAAGAAACCATTTTGGACACAACCGGTACTCTCCGCTGAAGAGGCTCAAGTGGAAGCTCGGTTCGGTCTATTTGGAGATAGTGCTAATCCTGATGCAAGATAGTTGCATAGTTTGCATGGAACGTACCTTATGCTCAGAAATCAATTTGGATGCATCCGATAGAACTTCTGGATGACGTGTGTCATATGTAATCTTGCTTTGGTCCATTTGGAGAAAGTGTTAGTATCGGTGCAAGATAGGTGCACGGTTTGCGCCTAATGTACCGCAGGCTAAGAAACTATTTTGGACGCACACGATGGTACTCCTAGGTGAAGTGGCTCAAGTGAAAGCTCGGTTCAGTCCATTTGGAGATAGTGCTACTCTTGATGCAAAATAGGT
Source organism: Sorghum bicolor (assembly GCF_000003195.3). Classification (NCBI taxonomy): domain Eukaryota; kingdom Viridiplantae; phylum Streptophyta; class Magnoliopsida; order Poales; family Poaceae; genus Sorghum; species Sorghum bicolor. The sequence continues at coordinate 19,954,612 of NC_012875.2, read as the reverse complement.
GCACAGTTTACATGGAATGTACCATATGCTTGAAAATCAATTTGGATGCACCTGATGGAACTCCTAGATGACGTGTTTCATATAGAATCTCGTTTCGGTCCATTGGGAGACAGTGTTAGTTTTGGTGCAAGATAGGTGCATAGTTTGTGCGTAATGCACCATAGCCTAAGAAACCATTTTGGGCGCACCTGTTGGTACTCTTCGCTGAAGAGGCTCAAGTGCAAGCTGGGTTCGGTCTGCTTGGAGATACTGCTAATCTTGATGCAAGATAGGTGCATGGTTTGCATAGAACGTACCATATCCTCAAAAATCAATTTGGACGCACCCGATGGAACTCCTAGATGACGTGTGTCGTATGGAATCTCGCTTTGGTCCGTTTGGAGATAGTGTTAGTTTCGGTGCAAGATAGGTGCACAGTTTGCGTCAAATGCACCATAGTCTTGTAACATCCCCGATGTTACGGTTACTAAAATTTGGATCATGGCATCATCAGCATTGCACCGCATAGTTGTTGAGCACAACTTGATGCATCAACTTAAAATGAGTTTAATTTGGTCGAATGTGCATAGGGAATTAAAGTGTGTTTATCTTGTATATTGATGCTTGAGTTGGTTGCTAAAACCCTAGGGTAAAGGTTTTCCGAAGGCTTAGGGGGGGGGAAACCCTGATTTTTAAACCCCAGATTTGCCCCCTTTTGCACAATTTAAAAACCAAGCAAAATTTGAAGTTGAGTTCAAAAGCAAAGTTGTAGATCTTGGCAAGAGGTACAACTTTGGTGTTTTGAGTTTTTGAAGTTTCAATACAAAATTCAAAGTAATTTTGAAAATACAGATTTCCAGAAAGTGTCCCCTTTTCCAATTTGAATCTCCAATTCAAAATCTATTTGGAATTTTGAAAAGTGACCAACATGAAAGTTGTAGAGCTCAAAAAGTTGAACAACTTTCATGTTGGTAGTTTTTCAAGTTGTTTAGGAAAAACAAAAGTAATTTTTGAAATTCTGATCTTCCCCAATTCAAAAATTTGAATCCTCTCAAATTGAATTTTGATTTGCAAACTGTTTTGTCAAATTCACCCTTTTCCACTTGGAATCAGCTTTGGACACCAAAACACCGAAACATCATTTGTAGCTTATAAAATTCTGCACAACTTTTGTTTTAACGGATTTTGGACTTTAATTCAAATTTTGGGCGAATTTCACAAAAGACAGAAAAGAGGGGGATAAGGGTCAGCTACAGTGATCCGATATGGATCACGGCGCCCCTGTCCAGCTCGGCCGCCGCGCGCACAGCGCCGCGTGTGCGCGTGCAGGCACGCAGCGTGCTTTCTCGCTTGCATCGCTAGGCGACGTGGAAGCCGGGCGTCTTCTCCATTCGCGTTATAAGCCTCTCTACCGGCCGACGCGTTCCTTTTTCTTCTTTCCACTCGACGCCGACGAGCTCCCTGTGCCTCCCAAATTCGCCTCACCCATTTCCTTTCCAAGCCACTTGAGCACGCCAGCAGCTCCGCCTTGAGCCCTGCCACCGATTGCACCCCCGAGCACAAGCTCTAACCTACCAGCGCCCTCCACCGAGCCGTTCCTCTCCAACTCCGGCGAAAGCGCCGTCGCGAACACACTACCATGGCCAGCATCACTCCGACCCTCTCCGCTGCTGCTTTTTGCTCGGTTGAAGTCGTGGTGAGCTCCTGATACTTTTGCGCTGCTCAATTCACGCTCTACTCGCTCGTGGTGGCCGGCGTTTGCTCGGCCGAGGCGGCCGTCCGCCATGGACGTGAGCGGGAGGGTTAGGAGGGAGTAGAGGTTGTCCCGTGTGTCCTAGGGGTTGCGCGAGAGGCCGGAGGTGCTAGCCCACCCCACCGCGGAGGCCGGGAGCTCACCGGCGCGGAGCCTGAGCTCACCGGAGCGGTGGTGGGAGGAAGAAGAAGCCTCTGACGGGCGGGACCCGCCCGTCAGTGGCCATGTGCGGAGGGCAGCGCCCGCGCGCGACGCGGGAGAGCTCCCGGGCCGACTTGGGCCGTGACCAAGCGGGCCGCCTGCGCAGCATAGTGTTGCTTTTTCTTTTTCTTTTTTTGATTACAAATGCTTGATTTTTGAAATTGTGTAGAAAATTGTGTGCTATTCCAAAAATGATGAAAATTTGTGTATAGGTTCTATGAAATAAGTAGAGCACAGGTAAAATAGTAGATTTTATTTTCTGATAGTTTGCATATATTTAAAAATTGCCTCTTTTATTTAATGAATAAAACTTCTAGGAATTTTAATAATTTATGGATATATCCAAAAATCACCAAAATTTATGGGGAGTCTCTGAATATGGTTCCCTAGCTCCACACAAAATTTGGTGGCATTTGGATAATGTTTGGATAAAACACTAATAAACCCTTATTTAGTATTTAAATAATAATTCTAGAATAATTAAATAATAATTAGTAATTGCTCAAAATTAGGGTTTGAGTGATTTTGGGATTATGTGATGACCTGGGGTCATTAACCCTAATGACCTTTGGCATTTAATTATTGTTTGGCCTTGATGCTTAATTACTGTCATTAGTAATTAATTAAGAATTAATTAAGGTAAATAGGATTAATAATTAGTTATTTTAAAATAATTATGAATTAAGAGAAGTCTTAATTTACAGGTGCAACCTCTTGGGTAAAGACACTAAGCTATTAAACAATTTTAATTATTGTTTATTCTGTGTTGCACCGAGGAGGCCAGTTATACTCAACTTGGTCCTTTTTGCATAATTGTCATACGCATATCATGAGCATTCATCATTTTGCGTATAGTGCACGTGACCGAAGGAGCGCCCGTTGAACCGAACCCCGAGATCGGTGCTCCGTTCGAGGAAGTAGGACCCGAGACTTGGGAAGTCTCCGAGGGACCCTCTCTGCCCTACAACCAAGGCAAGCCCCGGATGCATCGACCCCTCCTTGAATGTTTTAAATCTTTTATCACTTATGAACTGAAAATGCTGCATTAGGTAATTGAGAATTGGGTTAACCTACTTGCTGCATTTACTACCTTGCTATTTGTTATCTTGTCCTTGGCACCTGTTTTATTTTAAAAACTGCGTAGTGAAGCTTAGCCCTGCTACTAGATAGGTTTTCAAACAAGAAAGTTTGAAGGGTTGTTGTGGAATACACTTATGATCAATGATGTTTCAACTTGAGACCGGTCAGTGGACTTGCTTTAAGAATGGAGTCTTAAGGTAGTGTCTCCAACTGTGTCGGTTAAGGACCGATCCGTTGGTGGCCTGATGGGTTGAGAATTTATAGTACTAGCCACATGCCCTCGGTAAGCCCAGTCTTGTGGTCCCTCGACGCGAACAGCTACTCGCGCACTGGGCGTGGAGCGATGGCGAGAGCAGTGTGTACCCACCTTACGGATCTGAGATGACCGGAAAACATCTAGATCGGCTGTAGGATGGTGGAGTACTGTGCTCTCGGGTGCCGCGAACCTGGTCAAATTTGGGGAGAGCTTGATTTGGGTTGATATATGCAAGATTTGGTTCTACATATATCGGGTGGTTAGGAACTCCAGCTGGATTGCTAATCGGTTCGAATCGTCGTTGCTCCCCGATTGGGAGACTCAATCCACTGACCCTCATCGTAGTTAATTATGCAACTAAGTGATAAAATGAGAAAAGGGAAAATGTCTCATGAGGTTCGGATCCCAACTCCCGGACTCAGAGCGACATGAAGCTATGGCCGTCGGATGGATAATACTTTGATTAAGGACTAGGAACTTACAGACTTGTCTGTGAGAAGCAAATAGATAGACTGTCATCGAACTCCTCGGCCTCTTGAGGAGAGGAATTCGCGGGTAAAACTTGAAAGTAAGGATGCACTATTAGTAAGCTTTTCCGCAAAATACTTTGGCTCCTTGCTCAGCCACCCCTTGTCTACCCCAAGCCTACATTCCTGATTTCTTCTCTTTTTCCACCGGGTATGTCTTGTTGAGTACTCCCGTACTCAGGGTTTCATAACCCCTGTTGCAGGTGAAGCTCAGGAGCAGACTTGTTTCGGACCCTGTTGTGTGACCGTCGTCGAGGTTGACGACGAAGAAGATTGAGCGTGACCCACGGGCAGGGTCTGTAAATTTGTAATCTGTGTACTAAAGTTTAAGTTGCTCTGCTAGACCTGGTTTGTAATAACACTCTGCTATTTAGAAGAACTCCTTTTGTAAAAAAAGTTATGTAATACTTCCGTTGTTTTACTCTGAAATATTATTTTGGTCATATGTCATTTGTGATACTGCAATGTCTTCGCAACGAATGATCCTGGTGTTAAGGTGGCCACTTGCTATCCTGTAAGGGCGAGAAGAAGTTCTCGTTAATTGACCATCACCAGTGGTCAGGACGAGCCTGCTTAGCACGCCACTGGTAGCAGTGGAATGAGCGTCCAACGATGCTCATCGGACTTCTAAAGTGGGAGGATCCCCGGCATCACCGTCAGAGGTCCTTAGGACAATGACAGGTGTCGGTGGGCCCAAACACTTAGGGGGTTCTGCCACAGCTGGTATCAGAGCATTCGTTGCTAAGGCGACTGTTGTGCTAATCTTGACGCAAGATAGGTGCACAGTTTACATGGAGGACCAGCTCCAGTAAGGCGACTGTTGTGCAGAGGGAGGACCAGCTCCAGTTGGAGAAGCTAGAGCTGGCACATCATTTAGATACCGTCAATGACTTGGCAATGCAATATCGTGATATTGCATTTGACCTGTATCACCAACTCCATCCACCTCCAGGCGAAGGAGAGATGGACACGGATGGGGAGTTGGCGGACGATGGGGAACCCGATCAAGGCCTCAGTGATGAAGAGGAGTCCGACCCCGATGACAACAACCCGGGGGGTAATCAGGATGATGGCAATGACGACCCAGGCTACAGCTCTGGCCACACCGACTAGTTCGGTGAAGCCGCGGGCAACGTCGTTGTAGGATTCCTAGTTTACCGTAGTGGGGTCGGGTTTGTAGTATAAAGTTTTCTTTCAGTTTGAGAAGTTGTACTTGTTTGTTCCTGGTGTGTCGAACTGATGTTTAATAAATAAATGGAAGCATGTAAGATATGTCTTAAGTTATGAATTTCATGTGGTAACAAGTACCTATGACTCTTGTAGTAGATGCCGATGCGTACACGCGGATCTGATGGAGCTAGGACATCTCAGGGAGGGGATGATATCCCCAACCCTCCACCTGCTCCACCTTCTTTGGCTGATGCCGTTGCTGTTCTTTTGAGTGCCACTACCGACAACGCTCGCTTGCTACGCGAGTTAGCACAACGTCAACCACACCCCGCCCCAAACTTCAGGGCACTGCACAATGGGGACGGAGAAGCTCGGTACGTGGACTTTACCGAGACAAGGCCCCCGGTATTTACTAAGGCTGATGAGCCGTTAGAAGCGGATGACTGGCTCCGGACCATGGAGCACAAGTTCAGTTTGATTTAGTGTTCAGAAACTCAGAAGCTCCTGTTCGCAGCTCAGCAGCTTCGGGGAGCTGCAGGTGCCTGGTGGGAGAACTTCCTAGCTATCCAAGCTCCGGGACACCGGGTCACCTGGACCGAGTTTAAGGACGCGTTCCGCGCCCATTACATCCCTGAAGGGCTCATGGCCATGAAGGCTGAAGAATTTCTCGCCTTGCAGCAAGGCGATAAAAGTGTCATGGAGTATGTGGCAAAATTCAATCATCTCTCTCAATATGCCACAGACCATGTGAATACGGACAGAAAGAAGAAAGCATGTTTCATGCGTGGTCTAAATACTAAACTTCAGACCATGATGACCACCTGCCAAAATGCTACCTTCTACGAGGCGGTAAATATTGCCATCGCCTCAGAGGAAAAGAATAGAAAGCACAAAGAAGCCAAGAAGAAGGCTGCTTCTTCCTCCTTCTCTGGTCGCAGTCAAAAGCGCCAGAGAATCATTTATCATCCGCAAGGACACGGACGCTTTCCAGCGCCGACACCTTATCGTGGTCCTTTTTCCCCTCCACAATATAGACCAGGGCAGCAGGTATATCCTCGACCTACTGTCATCGCCCTTGCACCACGCCAGCCGAACGCCCCAGGTGTTCGCCCCACTGCTCTGCCCAGCCACAATTACCCTTGTTTTAATTGTGGTAAGCCAGGGCATTTTTCCAAAGAATGCCCTTACCCCCACCAAACCAACCCCACCTTCCAAAGGCCACCTATGGGCCAACCCCAGCCGGGCCAATTCAGGACTGGGGTTCAGAAAGGACAAAATGTGCAAAGGGGAAAACCAGCGAAGAAAGTGGGACAAGTCTTCCATATGGAAGTGGAGACGATTCCGGAAGGTGAACCAGTAATGATGGGTACGTTTCCTGTCGCGAAACATCCTACTTTAATGCTTTTCGATTCTGGTGCATCTCATACATTCATCAATCG